>NW_019154167.1:211432-324097 GCF_002288905.1 Enhydra lutris kenyoni | reverse complement strand
CTCCAGCTCTTTGAAGAATACCGGTGGAATTTTGATTGGAATGGCATTAAAAGTATAGATTGCTCTAGGCTTTCTCTTTTTTTAAGAATTTTATTTATTTAAGTTATTGGTAAAACTGACGTGGGGCTTGAACTCACAACCCCTAAATCAAGAGTTGCATGCTCTTCCAACTGAGCCAGCCAGGTACCCCACAACCTTTTTTTCTAATACATGCATTTAATGCTATGAATTTCCCTCTAAGAAGTGTTTTAGCTATATGCCACCCATTTTTGACATGTTGTGTTTTTTTTTCATTTATTCAAGATATTTTTTACGTTTTTCAAGAATTCTACTTTGACACATAGGTTATTTAGAAGTGTTTTGTTTCATTCCAAATATTTGAGGAGTTTGTCAATATCTTTCTGTTTCTGATTTTTATTTAATTGTGTTATGGTCAGATAATTTTGTATGATTGTTATTATTTTAAATATATAATTTTTAATGGCCCAGAGTTGGTTCTGTCTTGGTTAATGTACTGTGTACAATTGAGAAGAATGTGTATCCTGCTGCTGTTGAAATATTTTTTAAATATCAAGTTTATAAATATCCTTACTTGATTTCTTCATGTTTGTTCTGTCAATTACTGAGAAAAGACTGCAGTCTCAAAATAAAGTTGTGGATTTCCTCATTTTTCCTTTTAAATCTGTCAAGTTTTGCCTCATGTGTTTTGAACCACTATTGTTAGTTGTGTGCACATTGAAATGTTGTTATGTTCTCTTGGATAATTGATTCCATTATTATTATGTAATGTTTCTCTTTATCTCTGATAATACCTCTTATCCTGGAGACTATGATGTCAAAAATTAATATTGCTACTGAAACTTTATTTTTTGATGCAGTCATTCCTTTTTTTAAATAAAAAAAACTTTATTGAGCTGTAATTCACTTACTTAGAACATGAAAATGAATCCTTTTTAGTGTATTCATAGAATGTTGTACAGTTATAACCACAATCTAATTTTGAAATGTTTTCATTACCCCATAAAGAAACCCCATATTACTTAGCAGTAATTCTCTTCTCCACTAATCCCCCAGATCTAGGCAACCATTAAGCTAATTCTAACCCCATAGATTTGCCTAGTCTAGGTATTTCATATAAATGGAATTATGCAATATGTAGTGTTTTGTGACTGGATTTGTTAACAGAATGTTTATAAGATTCAGCCATGTTGTAACATAAATCAGTACTTCATTTATTTTCATACTCCTTTATATGGATACACCTCATTTTGCTTATCATTTCATCAGTTGATGGACACTTTGGTTGTTTCTCATTTTGCCTATTGTAGATAATGCTGATAACAACATTTGTTTAGAAGTTTTTGTGTAGATATATGCTTTTGTTTATCTTTTTAAAAAGATTTATTTATTTATTTATTTATTTGAGAGAGAGAGAGAGCACGCATACTAGCAGGAAGAGAGGGAGAGAGAATCTCAAGCAGACTCCATGCTAAGTGTGGAGCCCAACATGGGGCTCAGTCTCAGGACTCTGAGATCATGAACTGAGTCAAAACCAAGAGTCAGATGCTCAACCAACTGCAGCACCCAGGTGCTCCTGTTTTCATTTATCTTTGACATACACCTAGAAGTGGAATTTCCAAGTCATATGGTACTCAATGTTTAATTATTTGGAGGACTAACATTCTATTTCCTAAAGTAACTGTATCATTTTACATTCCCAACAAGTGTCTGGTGGGGTTCTTGGAGAAGGCTGTTAGAGAGTGTGAAGTCCTCTTGCTAGCTCCCAGAGTTTTTATACTTGGGCTAGTCTATGCTTGGCCTTCAGCATTTAGTTAAAATTTCTAATTTAATCCTCCTACCTGCTTATATGGCATACAGTATTGTCTTCCCCACCTAAGCAAATGCTTTCAACTTGTTTCTTTCTAGAGGTTTGGGCTTGTTGTTTGACCTGTGATCTCTTATCTGTGATAGTTCCAAGAACTTAATCTACAAGTCGCTTATCTTTTTTCTTATTACAAATTTAGGACTAATGTCTTTCTAGTTCTCTATATCTCCAAGCTAAAAATGCTATTAAGTGGTGAGTGTTAGCTATTCTTTATATATTGTAGATACCAGTCCTTTATTTTTTTTTATTTTTTTTAAAGATTTTTATTTATTTGACAGACAGATCACAAGTAGGCAGAGAGGCAGGCAGAGAGAGAGAGGAGGAGGAGGCAGGCTCCCTGCTGAGCAGAGAGCCCGATGTGAGGCTGGATCCCAGGACCCTGGGATCATGACCTGAGCCGAAGGCAGAGGCTTTAACCATTGAGCCACCCAGGCGCCCACCAGTCCTTTATTATCTGTATGTTTTGCAAAAGTTTTCTTTTAGTCTATTGCTTGCCTATTCATTTTCTCAATGGTGTTTTTTGATGAACAGAAGTTTTCAGTTTTGATGATATCTAACTTACTATTTTTTCTTTTTTTTGTTTGTACCTTCTGTATCTTGTCTAACAAATATTTTCCTATGCTGAGGTCACAAAGATATTTACAATATCTTTCTAGAAGCCTTAAAATAATATATATCTAAGGGCATTATTGATCTTGAACTTCTCTGGTACCATTTTTGGAAATCATTTTACTTTGTGTGTGTGTGTGTGTCTAATTTTGGATTCTTCATTTTTTTGCACTTATCTATCCACTCACTAACACTGTACTGTCTTGGTTACTGCAGTATTACAGTGAATGCGTCTAAAAATTATGTAGGGTGATTTTTAAAACTTTCTTCCTCTTTTCAAGATCTTTTTGGATAGTTTATGTCCTTTGCATTTCCATGTAAGTTTTAAAGTTAGTTTACCCATTTTTACAACAAAGACTCCTAGGATTTTGGTGGGGGTGGAGTTGAATCTATGGATTAATTTTGAGACAATTGATAACAATATTTTGACTCCAATCTAGGAACCTAGCATATATTTCCCTTTATTTAAGGACCCTATAATTTCTCTCAGCAGTGTTTTATTATTTTTTTGTGCAGGTCTTGCACAGCTTTCATTAACTTTATCTCTAAGTAATTATGATTTTAAAACTTATTGTAAATGATATATTATCTAATAATTTTTCATTTATAATGATTGATTTAATATTAATTGATGTTTGTGTAATTACTTTTTATACTGTGATGTTATAACAAAATTCACTTACTTAGATTTTATAGTTGTTTAACAGATGACATGGAATTTTCTACATTTAACAGTCATGTTATCTTCAGATCAAAACTGTGCTGCTTTTCCCTTTTCTATCACTTTGCTTTTTTATTTCTTTTCTTATTACATGGCTACGCACAGCGGCACAATGTTGAATATAAGTGATGAGAGAAGACATTTGTATCTGTTCCTAATCATTGGAAGAAACATCTTTGACACTGCATTATTAACTATAATGTTAGATGTAGTTTTATAAGCAAATCATCTGGTTGAGGAAGTTCTCATATATTTTTAGTTTGGAGACCATTTTTATTACAAATGGTGTTGAATTTTGTCTAATAACCATATAATTTTAGTCCTTTAATCTGTTGATGAATATGGTTGTTTTTATTGATTTTTGATTGCTAAGCCAATCTTTCATTTTGGGAATCAAGCCCTATTTGAACAAAATGCAATATCCTTTTTATATAGTATTATATTTGATTTGGTAATATTTTACTAAATATATTTACATCTGTTTTCTCAAGTGATATTTGTCTTCAGTTATATTTTCTTGTAAATAATTTGTCTAGTTTTTGTGTCAAGGTGTAATAGAGGTCTTCTAAATAAGTATTTTCTCTTATTACATTTTCTGGAAGTATTTGTAGCATTGGTGTTATTTTTCTTAAGTGTTTGATCAGATTAATTAATGAAGCCATCTGGGCCTATATTTTTGTGATATAATATAGTTTTATATTGTGCTTATTTAATTAACATTACATCATGAAAACTTCCATTTTTCATTAAATATTTTTCAAAAAACAAGATTTTTTGCAGTTGTGTAATATTTATTTGAATAAATATACTGTAACAGATGTAACTGCGTTTGGGTATTTTGGTTGTTAAATATATTCCCTCATTGCTCTTATTACCAAACAATAAAACAATTAAAATATGATGCTTAGGGTGTCTGGTGGCTCAGTCGTTAAGCATCTGCCTTCAGCTCAGGTCATGATCTCAGGGTGCTGGGATCAAGCCCTGCATCAGGCTCCCTGCTTGGCAGGAGGCCTGCTTCTCCCTCTCCCATGTCTCTTGCTTATGTTCCCTCTCTTGCTGTGTCTTTCACTGTCAAATAAATAAAATATTAAAAAAAAATAAATATGATGCTCTTTCCTCTAAAACATATATCTACGTGTACAAATATTTATATATAATATGTGTATTAAATTGTATATCATATAAAACTGTAGAATATATTATATACATTATGTACATAATAAATATATGTGTATGTATAAAAAACAGATACACACACATGAATGCACACACACACATGCTGAGAGAGATGGGCAGATTGACAGACTCTGGTGTTAGATACATCAGTACATTAACACAATCCAACTTTAGATGTTGGGAGTTTAGGAATTTTTTGGTGCTCTTTTCATAGTTTTCAGTATTTCTATATATATATCTTTTTCCAGACTGACAATGTCACTTTGTAAAAGGCAGGAAAAGAAAAAAACTAGACTGTTTTTATTCTTAGGAATTAAAAAATAAGGGATTTTTTTTAAAGCTATTACAGACAGGTTGAGAAATTACTAAAATACTATATGGTAAATAAAATTCTGGCAGTGTTCATATTTGAGATTTTTTTTCCCCCAACAGTAGAATGTTAAATGATGTCTGAGTCAGTGTAGTATTTCAGGCTTTCATGGGAATTGCCAAATAATTAAGAGGGCACTTATGCTCTTTGGGAATAGGTCCAGCCTTTAGTTTTTCTTCTTCAAAGTCTTAAAGAAATGAAAATCTTCACAGCAAATGTTTTTTTTTTTTTGTCGTTGTTGTACCATTTGGTTTATAGCACAGAAGGCTACCCAATATCAGGAGACACCAGAAGAATTTTGTCTGAAGCATTTAAAGTTGTTTGAGAAGGGGAAAGGAGATGAAAGGGATTACATTGAAGAATTACCCAGCCAGTTGGTTTAATGTGACCAGTGATAGAATAAAGTAAAAGTTTTAGAACATGTAGTTCATTGTGACTGCTACAGTTTTCAGGACAATGATGAAATAAACGTTACTGTTCAGTCTTAAAAAATACTGGAAAAAACATGGTTACTTCATCAAGTGCCTGTAGAATGATTAGTGTGTGAGAGCTTATAAGTTTTAGAAGAAACATTGAGAGAATGGAAAATAGAGGGCTTTTTAAAAGGTACATTTATTTATATAGGCAGAGATCAAGTATTAACCCCCCCAACAAAACTGGGGCAAGAAAGACAAAATCATCAGAAGTCTAAGATTATTTAGGCTGTTTCAGAGCAACCTTGAGGGATAAGGATGAGTATAGCAGGAGGAATGGGACCAGCGGACCAAGGAAGTATAAGAGTTGATTGGGAGTTTGAGAGAAAAACTGGAATCAAAGTAGAGAAAAATCCATATGGGTATTGGGCATAGGGTGGAGAAGTTTTTGTTTTGTTTTGTTTTGTTTTGTTTTAATTCCCAAGTTGCATGATTTCAGGATGTTCTGATCAGTATCTATACCTAAAATATGGTATTTTTAGATCAGCCTAGGTTTAAATGACACTAGGAACAAATAATAAGGCCTTTAAAAAGATGAACAAAGAATGAAGGATAAGAGTAAAATCTTATTTGCCCTATTTCTCTAGCTCAGTATTTCATAATGTATAGTCTGAGCACTACTCACAGTTGCATCACTTGGGATGGTAGCTAAATAGAATCTAGTGGTGTCTCGAGCCTCACTTCAAGCATAAGTTATTTCTGAGGATTAGCATTTTTAACAAGCTTCACAGGTGACTCAGCACAGGAAAGTTTGAGAAGCACTGCTATCTAGTATATAAGGCTGACTTGTTCCCATCGTGTCCTAATCCATAACTCCTCTTTTTCTGCCCCATCACCCCATCCCCTTAAACACCCATCACCCTGTCCCTTTAAACACACATGTGGATCATTTCCTTCATCTGGAATAGATGTCACTTACTTCAAAATTGTTTTGTCTTATCACTCCTTTTTTCAGACTGAACTAAAAGTACATTGCTTATAGCTGTTCACTGTTTTACGGAGGTGCCAAATTGAGTAGTGCACATTTAGCCAGTACAGGGCAGGTCACTTAGTTTGTGAGTGAGCCTAGGCAACTGCCTGCTGGACAGCTATACTCTTTGTGGCTTATTTCTTCTGCTCATTATTAGGTACACTTTAATTGTTGTGAAGTTATAAATTGTATATATGTATGTATGTATTTTTACTCAGAATGAACCTGACCAGAAAGCTATCTAAGAATGCTTATAATGGAAGTGAAGTAGTATGAGAAAGTTACCTTTAGCCATGACATAGTTGTATAAATGAATTTCCAGTTGCATATTACTACAATTTGTTTGGACCAATACATATCTTAGTGCATTTTGTAATTTGAGGATTTGGTAGTTTGAAAATTTATATAAAGCATTTGAAAATTTTATAGAAAGCATTCTATTTGTCTTCTCTTTTTTTTGCATTAGGCAATGAACCACGTCTTTTTGGGTTATTTGTTTTTCCATATTTCCCTTTGATTATTTGAGAGGTAGGAGGCCAAAGTAGAAGGAACTGGAGCTACTGTGGTGGGACAAATTGAAGTATCACCTTTGTTTTATTTTGTAGCCAGATCCATGATGAACATGGATAGGACATAGAGAATATAGACCAGAACCAGGAGGGGAGGTGGGTTTTAGCAATAGGCAGTTTGTTAGTCCAGTTATTTGTGTAGACAGTATGGTTGGGTGTGATAGGTGATGTTTACAAGTGAGCTGAATACAAGAACCAGGGTAGCTGGTAGGAGGTATTGTGCAAAGATCAAAGTCAACATGGTAAGTCTGGCAGTGGGATTGGAGTAAAGTTGAAAGAGTTTTACAGTGACTACTGCATGTAACCACTACCTAGATTTTGCCATTAAATTTTGCTATAATTGTTTTATCTTTGTGTCAGTTTATTAATTTCATTACCTGTTAATTCATACTAATTCATTAACTCATACTAATTATGTGACTTATTTAATTATAAATTGTGGAGATACATCAGAAAAATTAATATTGTTAAGATGGCAGTACTCTCCACGTTGATCTAAAGATTCAGTACAGCCTCCATAAGAATCACTGCTGGCTTTTTGCAGAAATTGAGAAGCTGACCTAAAATTTGTACGGAAATACAAGAGACCCAGAATACCCAGAAAAATCTTGAAAAAGAAGAACAAATTTGGAGGACTCACACTTCCCAATTTCAAAACTTCCTAAGTTACAGTAATCAAGACTATATGATAGTGACATAAGGAGAGACATACAGATCAATGAAATAGAATTGAGAGTCCAGAAATAAACCCTCATTTTTACAGTCAATTGATTTTTGACTGGAGTGCCAAGACAATTAGATGGAGGAAAGGAGATAGACTTTTCAACAAATGGTGTTGGGTCAGCATGCAAAAGAAAGTTGGAACCTATTTCCATCATATACAAAGTTTAATTCAAGTCGTTTTATATGAAATGTAGAGAATAAATGAATTGATAAAGACTGAAAGTAGATTAGTGGTTGCCTAGGGTTGGGAGGGGGTTGGAAGAAAACCAAGAGTGATTAATGCATATAGGATTTCTTTTGGGGATGATGAAAATATTCTAAAATCAATTGTGCTGATGGTTGCAAAACCCTGAATATACTAAAAATCATTGAACTATATAGAAACTATTGCTCAATAAGCTGTTAGAGAAAAATAAGTAAATTGCAGAAATAAGTACAGTGCCTTCTAAATAGTTCAATATATATTAGTATATATTCAGTATTTGTTTACAGATTTTTATTATCAAATTATGTAAAGTGAAATGCATAAATCTTAAGTGTGTATTTGCTGAGTTTTGACAGATGCATACACCTGTGTAACCCAGTCCTCTATCATGTTATAGAATATTAACATCACCCCCAGAAAGTTCCCTCCTGTCTTCTTCCCAATCCATTTTCTCTTATACCCTATGAGAGGCATCCTCTGTTCCTTGTTCTGATTTTTTCTACCACAGAAATCATTTTGCCTGTTTTACTACTCCATATATATATATACATATATATATATATATATATATATATATATGTATGTATGTATATGGCGTCACATAGGTACTATTTTGTGTAAGACTTTCACTCACTATGATTTTTTTAAAAAATCATATGATTTTATTTATTTGAGAGAGAGAGAGAGCACATGAACAGCAGTGGGGTTGGGCAGAGGGAGAGGGAGTAACTACTCTAGTGATATGTATAATTTGGGATATAATCTTTGGGAGTATTTGAAACTAGCATTAGTAACCTTTCCTGAAACTCTTAGTAGGACTCAGGTATCAAGAACCACTGCACTAGTTTTGCATTGTTCACCTCCAGGGGCACCATTCACACTGGCATTGTTAGAAAAGTAAATAAAAACGAGAAAGATTAGAACAGAGAGGAAAGATGAGGAAAAGAGATAAAAGAAATATATGTGGTGTAAATGGTAGGTCATCACGTGTCTGGTATCCTTTAGATAGACTAGAAGTGTCAGTTTCAATCATTTATTTTAAAAGTGTTGAAGAAATAAAGCAGATAGGGGCATGTTGGTGGCTCAGTCAGTGAAGAGTCTGCTTTCTGCTCAGGTCCTGATCCTCAGGTTCTGATCCAGCCCCACGTGGGAGGCTCTCTGCTCAGTGGGGAGGGAGTCTGCTTCTCCCTATGTTCCTCCCCCTGCTTCTGCTTGCTCTCCCTCTTTCTATCTTTCAAATAAATAAATAAAAACTTTAAAAGGAAAAGAAATAAAGCAGATTGAACTAGAACTTCTCTGGCCAACAGATATGTATGTAAGATGACCAGAGCTCATTTCATTCACACCTTTGCTGCTTCCATCCACAGTCTCTAAAGTTGAAATTCAGCATACAAGGTTGTTATGTCGCTTTTTGCAGTTTGGACTTTGATAAGTTATGGTGGTGTAAAGAAAAAAAAAGTATTGTGCTATGTACCAAAGTAGAAACTATATGTTTATAATTCTTTGAACATTTTTTGCCTTTGAAGCAATTAACAATTGTCTTAATTAAGTAATTGTCTCCAATTATTGGAGCTCTGATTTGACCATTGGGAATCCTGTGTATAAGATAGATTTATTTAGCTACATATATATTTGAGGTTGCTAACATCTGTCTAGTTAAGTTTAATGTAGTGAATAAAGTACAGTTTTGTATATACATTAACAAATATTTTATTTCTCCATTTCTTCCAATTCTTTTTCATGTTCTGATAACTAAACGATGCTGAAAGAGTTAATATCTGTATAATCACCTCAATCAGAAACTATGACTTTTTCCTAACAGGTTCAAAATTTATAACTGTTATTTGTTCCTATTATATAAGTGGGAAAAAGGCAGAGAAATTTGCTTATTTTTATTACTATTGATAACTATTTTTCTCTTCATTGGGTGTTTTGGCAGGTTGGCTGTACCCATGGAGGTATACTGCAAATGTTATATTCAGTGATAGCATTGCAGGTGATAACATCATGCTGGTTTTCAGTACATCAGTAATGATTTGGCTGCTTAAATTGAATACCAATGAAAATGAAGAGTTCACACTCTTTGATAGTAATTATCTTGATGATATAAATAACAGATCTGGTATTAGGATAAATATAAGCATAATTTAAAGGAACTAGCCATCTTATTAAGTGTGCATTCAAGAAACTAGACTGGATTAAGTGGATCAATAGCACTATAGTGAAAAAATAGTTGACTCACATATACGTAGGTTTATTTTCTCTAAATCATGAAAATCTCTTTGAAATGGTGATTCCCATTTTTTATGGTTTTCATTACAGATTTTATCTAGCAATCTTTAATAATTTTATTTTAGAATTGTCATCATGTTTTCTGAGAATGTTAGAGCTTCCAGTAGGAAACTCAGTTTTAATAATGTGGCTAGGTAAAAGAGGTATCATAAACTACAGAGAAGCAAAAAAAAGGCAGGGGGGCAACTTCAGATTGCATTGAAGGTCTGACATCTGTGAAAGGAACAGGGGTAAGAAAGGACTGAGTAGGAAGCATATCAGATTGCAGTGCAGTTCTAACAAATTTTAGCCAGGCTGATGGAGAGTTCTTGAGCCAAAGTCACTTATTATTAGAGTCCTTTGTCCTACAGGAATGGGTCTGTACTAGAATTCCTGCTATGCTCAGTCAGTTGTCTGGGAGCAGTCTGGGTGAAGCATGGCCTTCCTTGTTCTGAGCATGTTCTTGTGCTGTCTATATCAACTATGATCCCACATTTCCATGTGTTGCACACATCCACTTCATGCAGATTTGGGAGCAGTTTGTCAATGCATGGTGCCTGTGGTCCTATATTCCTGAGGGGCAACTTAGAAGACAGAGATGAGTTGGATGAACCGTGGTCTCTCCCCTCCACACACACAGATACACACACACGTACACACATGTACACATACAGAGCACATAGTGATAATAAGTATTATGAAGAAGAATAGGAAATAGAAATGATGGTTTTGCTTTTTTAGATAGAATTAGCAGAACAGAATCCTCTGAAGAGATAATATTTGAGCTGATACCTGAATGAAATGAGTGAGTGAATGAACCAGGCATGTGCATATATGGAATTTGGAGCATTCCAGCCAGAGGCAACAACAAGAGCAAAAGCCCCAAAGCTTGAACATGAACACTCTTTGACATGTTTGAGGCAGAAACATAAGGTTAGGCAATAGGACAGTGTAAGAAATAAGGTAGGAGGGGAGTCAGATATTGTGGTCTATGGAAAGGACTTTAGGGAATCCATGTGACGCAATTCAAATTTCATCTGAGCGTATTTTGCCATTTTATCTGTGAGTATATTCTGTTTGCCATTCTGAAATTAAAGTCACTATGCTATTCCATTTCCCTTATCTAAAAACTATTCTTTTATCCATTTGTCCTATTAACTTCTCTGTAGTTCCTTTAATTCTGCTCTTTTTAACAATACTGAAAATTTTCCAGTTTGAGTCATGTAAACATCTTAAGTACTTTCCATACATTAAAATTTTTTCCTAGCAGTGGTTATGAGAAAGTTTGCATTGACTTAGTGAATAATTTATTTGACCCTGGAAACATGAATATATTCAGCAGTTATGATGTTGCCTGCCCTTAAATAGGGTTTCAACTCCTTTCTAGTTTGAAGACCACTGTTTTGTTGGAGGTGAAGAAAGCCAGATGTTTCCCCAAATACCAGGCCGACCACTTCTCTGCTACTTTTGTTTTTTTTAGCATTTTTTCCCCGTGAGCTTTGGTTCCTTTTAGGTTTTTAGTTTTCTTGTGATTGTTCTTACATGTTTAAATTGCTCATTTATGCTTGTCTTCATTTTGTTTTCCCCTTTATTCATCTTTCACATGTTTTAAAAGTTCGACTTAGTTGGAGTGCTCCCTGTGTTGTACCTCTGGTTTGTTCACACATCTCTATTTTCTTTCTCCTTGTGTTCTCATGCTTCGTGGATAGAATTTTACTTGTTAGAATTGCCCATAATCACTCTCCTATTAGAATCTTTGGTCATGAAATTGTAGTTGTAATTTTGAACTTTCAAAAATCGACTTTTTGTGTACAGGGTATGCAGTTGACTATACTCAGCTTTCTATTACCTTACTATTAAAAACCCCAATCTGACATTACAGTTTTTCATCCTTTGGTTCCTTTTACTGCCAAATGTCAATCAGTTCAACTCTGCTCCTCAGACTTAAAGTCTAGAATGCTTTTGTTGGAAATAATCTGATTTCAACCATCTTCTCAAGGCCGAGTCTTCCCAATTTTTTTAAACACACTGGTTCTCAGCCCTGGGAGCACATTAGACTTAATTGGTCTGTGTTGGGGACAGGGCAGTCAGATTTAGGACTACTGTTGTAATGGAAAAGGAAGCTGTACAGAAGTTTTCTGTTATCCAAGTGATGAGAAGATGTATTTTTGTTTATTCATTACCACCTTCTTAATATCTTCTCTTATCATGAGATAGATTTTCCACCCACTCTTTGTTATTCTTTTTTTCTTAGTTCTCTATCTTGGCTAAGAATGTTTTGTTCTCTAGACGAATAACTCTTTGCACTTATAGCCCCAATACATTTTGTAAGAAACCATCACAACTCTCATTATTTTTGCTTCATAGATCGGTTTTAGTCAGTAGAAATGGCACAGCATGTCATGTATATCACATTAAATTTTCTAGAAGTAACATGAAAGCATAGAAAAGCAGGTGAAATGAACTTTAGTAACCTGTTATTTAATCCACTGTGTCTAAAATGTTATCATTTCAACATGCTATACATAATGAACACATAATTTACTAATGAGATTTTTATACTATTTGGAAGCCAGTGTGTATTTTTCATGTATAGAACATCTCAATTTGGACTAGCCACGTTTCAAGTGTTCAATAGGCACATGTGGCTAGTGGCTACTGTATTGGACAGAGCAGGTCCAAATAAATAACTGTTCGTATTATTTTCCTTTAATGTCTGCTATAGAAAAGGCCTTTTGATTTGTTCTTTTGTCATAATTTCCTTCTAATTAGAATTAATCCTTTATCTTTTATAGCATTTTATTTATACTTCCATCATAGTATTTTCATTTCCTATTGTTATTATTATAGTATAATAATTGATTTGCTTTGTGTGTTTTTCCGAGTAAATTGCTGGGTCTCTGAGAACAGATTCTGTGTACTGTATTCATCTTTGTGCCATCTTTCCCCATCCCCAGTAGTTCTCATGGCTTTTTGAAATATTAAAGCATGCAAGAAATGTTTACGGAATTGAGTTGCATACAACCCATCTGTTGATGTGCCTACATACTGCAGAGGGTTAGTAACTAGGAATGTGGTCAGTATTCCCTCAAGAATAAGGAGACATTTCATTTTTAAAAATCGAGCCACAAATCAAGATAGCATACATTCTGTTTCGATTTTATCTACTCACATATGTGTAGCTCTTATTCTACCGGATCTACCATTTGAATGTTCTTTTATGATTTTCTGGTATATAGTATTTATTTCATTCTTTTTGTTTCAAATTCAGTGCTGCATTGAATTTTGTTTGGATGACTAGCCTGGTGGTAGTGTTTGATTTTTGCTAGTTTATGTATGCTTCTTAAAGCTTTTCACTGGCACTGTACTATTCATTCATTAGAAATGGGCTGGTGATAGAACTCAGGTATAATCCCATGTTAACTTGATTAAGTAACACATTGCCAGGTTGTTGCTATTTTTATTAAAATAAAATCTCATTGATGGACTCTAAGTATGTAAGATATATTGTGCACAGTTTCTGCTTATAAAGGATTTTCTATCTTCATCTCCCAGATATGTTGGTTAAATCTTCTCTTTCTCACCTATAGCCTCCCTAAGATGAGGCTAACTAAGGACAGATGTTTATCATGACAAAAGCATAAAGTAACAATAAACTTTGAGTAGTATATAAATTGAAGCTGCTTTGGAAATAACTGCTCTATTTGAGTGACAAATATTGAAAAAGTACTTCCAGCTTTAATATTAGAGGAAGTTATAAGTTTTCTAAATATTGGCTTCATAATTACCAGACTATTGCATGGAGCCGGAGCTCTTGTGATTTGGGAGGGGCTGTGGTGGTGATGGTTTACTATTTCCCACCTTTGATAAGGGATTCTGTGTAATCAGTGGCCCATAATCAGGAACATTATTAGGAAAACATTGTGGTGTTTTTTTCCTGTTGTTTATGAGTGAAACAGCCAGAACTGAAACATTCCTGCTTTTTGTGATTGTACTAAACTAGGGTTTTCGTGATTTCTGCCCATGTTGGAAAATACCATGGAGGTTTTCATGCAGAACACTTGGCTTTACTGAAGGTGGTAGCAGGGTTTCCTACTTTGCTGCCTGTGAAATAAAGATCATATTAGTTCCTCCTACCATGAATAACAGCTGCTGAGATGATCAGCCAGTAATTCTGTTAGAAATGCACAGGAAATGTTGGTCTACTTAGTGTAAGGGCAAAAAACAATTTTTTTCTTCTTACCTTCCTGCCAGCAGGCAGCAGGGAGACCTAGGGCATGTTAGTGCATTTTTGCACTGGCACAAAGCCCTGGAGTTGAACTCACTGAGTCTTAAATGCACTTAGAACACAGGTTTTGACTGCTTATAAAGGAGTCATTCCAGACATATTTATGTTCAGCACAACTCTAAAGTTTTTATTCTTACTATCATGGTACTATGGTCTCTTTGTTTGTTTCTTTTATCTGTGATGTTAGTACTTTTCCAAGGCCAAGTTAAAACAAATAACTACAGATAAGTTCAACTTGTGCTAATCTCTTTACATTTATGGAACTGCTTTACTGTAATCCTAAGAAAGATGTTGAAATTCAGGATATGTCTGTACAGGCCTGGTAGAATGGAAAGCCAAAGTGCTGTTAGTAGCCAGTCTGTAAACACCTTCTTGCCACAAAATCAAGGTTTATCTTACTTCTCAGTTTTCTTTTCTCAGAGAAGCCACAGCTATGGTTAACTCATTTGACCAAAAATAAATCATTTTAAATGGTATTGGAAGTTTTCATAATACCAGAAATAAATTATAACTTGAAATCCAATGATTTTATTGCGTTTCTCATGTTTATTATCCCATCATTTCCTCAACCACTAATTTTTGGTTGGAAGTTTTGGATGCTTTTCATCTGGAGTTAGTAGTGGAAAGAATGGCATTTAGAGGCAAAAGACAAAAATCTGAGTTGAAGTGTTAGCTTACTATGTGGTCCTAATTCAAATCATTTAAACTCTCTAAACCTCAGTTTCTAAAATATACCTGCATACATCACAGAATTATTACTGAGAGGACCAAATATGATATATGTTATATCATTTGTAAATTGTAAAGAGCTACACAAATGCTATTCATCATTTTTCTTGTTTTGCAGCCCTTTCACCCCCAAATCTTTAATACATCTATGGCATACACATAATCCCTTAGTCACAGGTTAGATATAGATATCATGGTATCACCTAGGAATGTATATTTAATTTTATAGATGAAAATGTATGTATCACCAGATTTTCTTACCAAAGGTTCATATTAAAAACAACTATCATTACCGCAGAAACCATTTATGTATAAAGCCCTACCCATCTCCCTATACTCCCAAAGCAAAATAACTACCTTCAATTTAAATACAGAAATTAAACGTTTCTTCTGCTGGTTATATTATATCTTCTAAGAAACAATATTAAGTGATTTATTGGGTTGATCTCATTTTAAGATGATTTCAATCTGTTACTTGCTTGATTTCCCATTGTTGAATTTTCTTTGTAAGGAACATAAGCAAGTTGACTCTTACTGCAAAAGTGTCTTAAATCTTAGTACCGGGGGCTGCTGTTTGAGTTCATCGTCACTAGAGGTGTAAACTAGGTAAAACTAGATTGCTAGAAATGTTTTAAGTAGATAACATAGATCATGTAGAGCTGAGAACTGGAAAGCTTATTCTGCTACATTGTGATCCTTACTTGTGTTTATTTTCAAATTTAGATAACTAATGTGTATATATACTTGTTTCCTTCAAATATTGCTTATTCTACTTAAAAACCTTGGGAATTCTTGCTAGGGATAATCTAATGTAGTATCATGTGAAAAATGCATTTTGTGTTTGTTACCAGTTTTCTAAACATTTTCTTTCTCTTTTGAATACTTTGTGTTCCTCTTATGTCATTTATCTCATTCTTTCTAATAAATAATATTTGCTTAGTTCTCTAGTTCCCCTTTTTAGGTTATAAAACTTTTCAGGGAGATAAGATATTTAATAACCTCCATATGTACAGAGCCAGACTCAATAAAAACTTCCCAAATTTAATTTTTGGTTACTGGCACCTAAAATTGGGGGAAAATCGCTCCTAATTAGAGTAGCTTATACTTGGTTTCCTTCTTATCTGCCAGTCATACAAACTACTCTTAAAAAATGCCATTCTGATTTAGGGTGACTTTCTAATGTAAAAATCCCATTTACACAAATGCCATTAAAAACATCTAGTAAACCAATTATTTAAAAAACTCTCCATTTCACTTATTTTCAAATGGTATCCAAAAGTACTCAGAAATAAAGAATTTACCCAAAATAAGCATTGCTTCCTTATCCTAAATGTAAAATCACTAGGGCCAATCTAAGTTAATTTTTATGGATTTTTAAGGTTACAGTACTTCTGATAATGACATGTTTGGTAATTTGTACAGATTAGATACCAGTGTCTGATAACTGATGACTTTAAATCTTTGCGCTCATTTTGAGCAATGTTAGTTTATAAGCATGAACTCACAGTCTAGCATACATCTGTCACCTCCTTTCCCCAACCTTCTACTATCCCCACTGGAAAAAAAAATGGGTTCTTGAAAACTAAATGAGTGTATCTTTATTCTTTAGTTGTTTTAATAACTGTTATGTTTTTAATCAAGGAAAATCATTAAGTGTTAGTATTGGCAAATAATAACATGTTATAGTCATCATATTTTATTGCGTCTCCTCATATTTTAAGTTCTGGGTTTATAGAATGTGGCAGCTGTTTCTTTGGTTACAAGGCTTTCGTAATGATTAATGTATTCTTCTATAATTTGATTTTTTAAGAAATACTTTTATGATAGAAGAAAATGTTTTCTCCTCATAGGAAATCTGGCAAAATATCTTGGCTTTTGCTCAGATTTGGAAAGTGAACAGGAATTAGTTTAAAGTATTGGAAAAGTCATGAAACTCATTCTGGCTCTGGCTCTGTCATCAACTGGCCCTCTATTTCTTGTTTAAAATGAGGGGAATCAATAGGTAATTTCTAAGACCTCTTTCAACTCTGCTAACATTCTTTTATTGTTAGCACTTTTTAGGAAGAGATAGCATATCTGTTTATGGATTGTTGTAGGATATCAAATAAAGGATGAAGCAAAAGATATGTAAAATTTTTGGACTTCGACTACTAAAGGATGGTGAATTCATGCCCTCCAAAACAGAGGTTCTGTGTTAAGAGCTAGCAGGTTAAAGATGACTTCTGTTTTGAAATGTTAAATTTAAATTAGTATCTTCCCAAGAGTTTATGAGACTCATGAGAGTAGCCGTTGTGTAATAATATGACATAGTATTATATTGTGTGCATATGGTTTAAAAAGTACAGCGCATAGTTAAAAACATGTTGCTTTCCTCATCCATTTTGACTTCCTAGGTCAGTTTCTTAAAAACAAAAACTTGCAAATAAGTTTTTCTTTATCAACAGATGATCTGCTTACTTTGTGTTAGGACAGATGAAGTGCTCTTCCTGCTACCACCCTTATCTCTCCTACCTTCTCTTAGTATGTCATGCTGTTTTCAGTTAAATCAGTAAGCAATGTTTATAGTATTTGGAAAATGTGAATATTATGAATATGTTGCTGATTGTAGAGCCAGATAAAAGCTCTATGATTACATTTCTTTTCTTTTCTTTTTTTTTTTTGTGTTGATCTTTCCCCAGAGTCCCTAATTACATTTCACCTATTCTTAACATGCATTTCTCATACACTGTTTTTTAAATTTTATCTTATTTTTTTTAAGATTTTATTCATTTATTTGACACACAGAGAGAGATCACAAGTAGGCAGAGAGGCAGGCAGAGAGAGAGGGGGAAGCAGGCTCCCCGCTGAGCAGGGAGCCCGATGAGGGGCTCGATCCCAGGACCCTGACTGAGATCATGACCTGGGCCAAAGGCAGAGGCTTTAACCCACTGAGCCACCCAGGCGTCCCAAATTTAGGTGTTTTTAAGGTGTATTTCTTGGGGTGCCTGGGTGGCTGAGTTGGTTAAGTGTCTGCCTTGGCTCAGGTCATGATCCTGGAGTCCCGGTATAGAGCCCCATGTCAGGCTCCCTGCTCAGTGGGGAGTCTGCTTCTCTCTCTCTCTCTGCCCCTGCCCCTGTTCGATTTTCTGTCTCTCGCTCTCTCTCTCTCTCAAATAAATAGAACCTTTTTTTAAAAAGTGTATTTCTTGTGAACCAAACCTTTTATCATTTTGAAGTGACCCTATTTTCTTTCATGATGCTTTTTGCCTTGAAGTCTGTTTTATCTGAAATTAATATAGTGATACCAGTTTTCTCTATTACATGTATGATACAACGGTTTTCATCTTTCATTTGAACCTTTGCATGTAACCTTTTATTTTTGATGTCTCTGGTAAATAACATACATGTTGCAATTTACCCTTTTTTTGCAGTCTGAGGATATTTGCTTCTTAAACACTTTCATCAATGTACTTAACCACCTAACTTTTTGGTGACAATATTTTCAAAAAATTGAAAGAAGATATGAATACCACTGTATTGTCCCTCTGGATTCAACACTTGCTGGCATTTTACCATATTTGCTTTATATTTTTATGTGTTTTGCTCTCCAGTGTCTGTGTATGTGCAAGTTTAGTGATTATGTATTTGTGTGTGTATATACTCTTCTTTTTTGCTAAGCCATTTAAAATTTGCAAACATCATGTATGTTACATGTCTAAATACCCCAGGATGCTTCATGCCTCACCAAAAGAAAAGGACATTATACTATGTAAACATATCATTATCACACTTGAAAAAATTAACAATGAATAAACACAAGTGGGGAGAGGGGCAGAAGGAGAGGGAGAAGCTGGCTCCCCGCTGAGTGGGGAGCCCAAAACTGGGCTTGATCCCAGTACCCTAGGATCATGACCTAGGTCCTAAGGGCAGACACTTAACTGATTGAGCCACCCAAGCACCACAACAATGATTTTAAGGTATAATCTAATATTCAAGTCATATTCAGATGTCCCTAATGGTTCTTAAAAGTCTTTTATAGCTGTTCATATACTACATTTGTTTTGCTTCCTTGAATTTTTAAAAATCTGGAATGTGTTGGAAGAAAATTTACTATAGGTCTCTCATGTCGCTGTATATCTTGAGAGGAGTGGAGCTGGCTTTTTGGTCCGGACTATCTTTTAAAGGGTATTTGTGTAGTGAACAGCTTGAAAAGAGGAAAAACCAGGTTTGTTTACTGTCCAGTATAATAAAGATAACATCTCAGAGCAAAGGTCAAGCAAGCTTACTGCCCATTATAAAATATATGGGTTTTCTAAACATTTAGTTTATTTACTGTAACAACAATGTATATGTGAAGGCATTACCTTGTCTGTTTCATGTCACCCTGTGGAAACTGGATCAGAGAAGCCAGGGCTATTGCTGTGAATAATAAATTATTATCTGGTCAAAACATCTTGTATTTTCTTTTTTTTTTTTTTTTAAAGATTTTATTTATTTATTTGACAGACAAAGATCACAAGTAGGCAGAGAGGCAGGCAGAGAGAGAGAGGAGGAAGTAGGCTCCCTGCAGAGCAGAGAGCCCGATGTGGGGCTCAATCCCAGGACCCTGGGATCATGACCTGAGCCGAAGGCAGAGGCTTAACCCACTGAGCCACCCAGGCGCCCCAACATCTTGTATTTTCTGCCAGTATCCATGAAACTATGGCAGGCTAACTTGTTAGCTTCCAACTAGGGAAAAATCTCAGAACCCTGAATGTTCTTGACAGGATGGTCTTCCCACATTTTTTTCATGACACTGATTTTTTTAAACAGCTTCATTAAAGTATAATTTACATAAAATTCACCCACTTGAAGTTCACAATTCAGTACTTTCTAGAGTATTTGCGGAGTTGTGAGACCATCACCAATATCAATTTTTTTTAAAGATTTTATTTATTTATTTGACAGACAGAGATCACAAGTAGGCAGAGAGGCAGACAGAGAGAGAGGTGGAAGCAGGCTCCCCGCAGAGCAGAGAGCCCAATGTGGGGCTCGATCCCAGGACACCGGGACCATGACCTGAGCCGAAGGCAGAGGCTTTAACCCACTGAGCCACCCAGGTGCCCCACCAATATCAATTTTTGAACATTATAATCAACCCCCAAAAGAAACCCTTAGCTGTCACTCCCTATGTCTACCCAACACCCTAGCCCGAGGCAACCACCAATCTAGTTGCTTTCTCTATAAGTTTGACTATTCTAAATATTTCATGTAAATGGAATCATTCAACCTGTATTTTATGTCTGGCTTTTAGCACTTAGCATAATGTTTTCAAGGTTCATCCATGGTATAGTGTGAATCAGTACTTCATTCCTCTTTATTGGTGGATAATATTCCATTGCATACATATACTACATTTTGTTTGTCAGCCCATCAGTTGTTGGACATTTGGGTTGTTTTATATTTTTTAGACTACTCTGGATAATACTCTGAACATCTGTGTATATGTTTTTGTGTGGATATATGTTTATGTTTTGCTTATGTATATATAATTAGGTATGGAATTGTAGAGTTGCTGGGTCATATTCTTGAGAAACTACTAAATTATTTTCTAAAGCAGTTGTACCATTTTTCATCCTCATCAGCAATATATGAGGATTCTAATTGCTTTGGTATCCTTGTTAACACTTGATATTGTCTATTTTTTATTATAGCTATCCTACTGTGTGTGAAGTTATAGCTCATTGTAGTTTTGATCTGCATTTCCCTGATTGCTGAATGATCTTGAGCATCTTTTATGTGTTTAATGGACACTTGTATATCTTTTTTGGAGAAATGTCAATTCATATTCCTTTGCCCATTTTCGTTTTTATTTTATTTTTTATAGTAAAAGGGTTCCTGTATTACTCTCCTGCTTTCTCCTTCTGCCAGATTCTCTCAGCTGTGTAATTATTTTGCTATCAGAGAGTATAACTCTTACATGCTGTTATATCATGATAATTAATTCTCCTAGGATTTGCCTTCAGAGTTAATCTAAAATTTGATAAAAAATGGATACTAATATAATTATCTAAGTATCAGTCACAGTTAGAACTTGATATTTTGATTGGATGCAGAGACAAAAATTTTATAATTATAAGCCACAAAACCTGTGGAGCTCAAAAAAGAATCTTGAATTATAGTCAAATGTAGTCTTATAGATTCATTTGGTTTGTTTCCAATTTGGACGATGACTTTCTTATATAGATTTTTTTCTGAAGATTTTGTCTTTATTTTTCTTGTTATCATTAAAAAAACCTTCTTCATCACATCACTACTTTTTACCAGTTTCTTAATTAATCTCCTCTCTGGATATAAGTACTAAAATAGTTCCAGATTTGCACATAAAGATATACAAATCCATTTTCCTAAGACAAGCATATGACATTGCCTTGTCTTTCGTAACCTATAACTAGTTTTTTTCATCTTTGCCATTCTTTATTTGCTTAAGAAATATTTCAAAATTGAATTGATTTAATTATCAGTAATTCCAAACATTTTTTATTTTTTCATTTTTTTCTGTTCTCTCTTGTTTATTAGTTTAGGTAGAAGTATAATTAACACAGTGTTGTATCAATTTCAGGTGTACAATGAAATGATTCAAAAATTCTGTACATTACATAGTATTCCCCACATTAGTATCGTCATCATCTGTCACCAAACAATGTTTATATAATATTATTGACTATATTCACTATGCTGTACTTTTCATCTCTGTTACTTATTTATTTTGTAACTGAAAGTTTGTACCTCTTAATCCCCTTTATCTATTTTACACAGCCCCCAAACCATCTCTCCTCTGGCAACCACCTGTTTGTTTTCTGTATTTAAGAGTCTGGGATTTATTTATTTATTTATTGGTATTTTGTTTGTGCATTTGTTTTGTTTCTTAAATTCCCCATATGAATGAAATCATATAGTGTTTGCCTTTCTCTGATTTATTTCACTTAGCATTATACCCTCTAGGCCCATCCATGTCATTGCAGATGGCAAGATCTCATTCTTTTTTATGGTGGAGTCATACTCCATTGTGTGTATATATTACATCTTTTTCCATTCATCTATTGATGGGCTCTTTGGTTGCTTCTTTTGCCCATTTTTAAATTGGGTTATTTGTTAGTAAGTTAATAAATGTTCTTTATATATTCTGGATATAGGCCCCTTATGTACATGATTTACAAACATTTTTCCACGTCATAGGTTGTCTTTCACTACCCTTATAGTGTTCTTTGAAGCACAATTTTTAAAATTTGATTAAAATTTTAAAAAATAAATTTTTATGAGATTTCAAACATACCTACTTTTTTCTTTTATCATTTGTGCTTTTGATAACATATGTAAAAAGGCTTTGACTAACCAAAGGTTAGGAAGATTTAGTTACATTTTCTTTTTTAATTTTTTTATAAACATATAATGTATTTTTAGCCCCAGGAGTATAGGTCTGTGAATCACCAGGTTTACACACCTCACAGCACTCACCCACAGCACACACTGCCCCCAATTTCCATAACCCCACCACTTTCTCCCTTCCCCCCCTCCCCCCAGCAACCCTCAGTTTGTTCTGTGAGATTAAGAGTCTCTTATGGTTTGTCTCCCTCCTGATCCCATCTTGTTTCATTTATTCTTCTCCTTCCCCCCAAACCCCCCACGTTGCATCTCCACTTCCTCATATCAGGGAGATCATATGATAGTTGTCTTTCTCCGATTGACTTATTTCGCTAAGCATAATACCCTCTAGTTCCATCCATGTTGTCGCAAATGACAAGATTTCATTTCTTTTGATGGCTGCATAGTATTCCATTGTGTATATATACCACATCTTCTTTATCCATTCATCTGTTGATGGACATCTAGGGTCTTTCCATAGTTTGGCTTTTGTGGACATTGCTGCTATAAACATTCGGGTGCACGTGCCCCTTCGAATCACTACGTTTGTATCTTTAGGGTAAATACCCAGCAGTGCAATTGCTGGGTCATAGGGTAGCTCTATTTTCAACATTTTGAGGAACCTCCATGCTGTTTTCCAGAGTGGTTGCACCAGCTTGCATTCCCACCAACAGTGTAGGAGGGTTCCCCTTTCTCCGCATCCTCGCCAGCATCTGTCATTTCCTGACTTGTTAATTTTAGCCATTCTGATGGTGTGAGGTGGTATCTCATTGTGGTTTTGATTTGTATTTCCCTGATGCCGAGTGATGTGGAGCACTTTTTCATGTGTCTGTTGGCCATCTAGATGTCTTCTTTGCAGAAATGTCTGTTCATGTCCTCTGCCCATTTCTTGATTGGATTATTTGTTCTTTGGGTGTTGAGTTTGCTAAGCTCTTTATAGTTTTGGATACTAGCCCTTTATCTGATATGTCATTTGCAAATATCTTCTCCCATTCTGTCAGTTGTCTTTTGGTTTTGTTAACTGTTTCCTTTGCTGTGCAGAAGCTTTTGATCTTGATGAAATTCCAATAGTTCATTTTTGCCCTTGCTTCCCTTGCCTTTGGCGATGTTCCCAGGAAGAAGTTGCTGCGGCTAAGGTTGAAGAGGTTGCTGCCTGTGTTCTCCTCAAGGATTTTGATGGATTCCTTTCTCACATTGAGGTCATTCATCTGTTTTGAGTCTGTTTTCATGTGTGGTGTAAGGAAATGGTCCAATTTCATTTTTCTGCATGTGGCTGTCCAATTTTCCCAACACCATTTGTTGAAGATTGGACATTCTTTCCTGCTTTGTCAAAGATTAGTTGACCATAGAGTTGAGGGTCTATTTCTGGGCTCTCTATTTTGTTCCATTGATCTATGTGTCTGTTTTTGTGCCAGTACCATGCTGTCTTGATGATGACAGCTTTGTAATAGAGCTTGAAGTCTGGAATTGTGATGCCACCAACATTGGCTTTCTTTTTCAATATTCCTTTGGCTATTCAAGGTCTTTTCTGGTTCCATATAAATTTTAGGATTATTTGTTCCATTTCTTTGAAAAAAATGGATGGGATTTTGATAGGAATTGCATTAAATGTGTAGATTACATTAGGTAGCTTAGACATTTTCACAATATTTGTTCTTCCAATCCAGGAGCATGGAATATTTTTCCATTTCTTTGTGTCTTCCTCAGTTTCTTTCATGAGTACTTTATAGTTTTCTGAGTATAGATTCTTTGCCTCTTTGGTTAGGTTTATTCCTAGGTATCTTATAGTTTTGGGTGCAATTGTAAGTCAAATTGACTCCTTCATTTCTCTTTCTTCTGTCTTGTTGTTGGTGTAAAGAAATGCAACTGATTTCTGTGCATTGATCTTATATCCTGACACTTTACTGAATTCCTGTACAAGTTCTAGCAGTTTTGGAGTGGAGTCTTTTGGGTTTTCCACATAGAGTATCATATCATCTGTGAAGAGTGAGAGTTTGACTTCTTCTTTGCCGATTTGGATGCCTTTAATTTCCTTTTGTTGTCTGATTGCTGAGGCTAGGACTTCTAGTACTATGTTGAACAGCAGTGGTGATAACAGACATCCCTGCCGTGCTCCTGACCTTAGCAGAAAAGCTTTCAGTTTTTCTCCATTGAGAATGATATTTGCGGTGGGTTTTTCATAGATGGCTTTGATAATATTGAGGTATGTGCCCTCTATCCCTACACTTTGAAGAGTTTTGATCAGGAAGGGATGCTGTACTTTGTCAAAAGCTTTTTCAGCATCTATGGAGAGTATCATATGGTTCTTCTTCTTTCTTTTATTGATGTGTTGTATCACATTGATTGATTTGCGGCTGTTGAACCAACCTTGCAGCCCTGGAATAAATCCCACCTGGTCATGGTGAATAATCCTTTTAATGTACTGTTGAATCCTATTGGTTAGTATTTTGGTGAGAATTTTCACATCTGTGTTCATCAAGGATATTGGTCTGTAGTTCTCTTTTTTGATGGGATCCTTGTCTGGTTTTGGGATCAAGGTGATGCTGGCCTCATAAAATGAGTTTGGAAGTTTTCCTTCCATTTCTATTTTTTGGAACAGTTTCAGGAGAATAGGAATTAGTTCTTCTTTAAATGTTTGGTCGAATTCCCCCGGGAAGCCGTCTGGCCCTGGGCTTTTGTTTGTTTGGAGATTTTTGATGACTCTTTCAATCTCCTTACTGGTTATGGGTCTGTTCAGGTTTTCTATTTCTTCCTGGTTCAGTTGTGGTAGTTTGTATGTCTCTAGGAATGCATCCATTTCTTCCAGATTGTCAAATTTGTTGGCGTAGAGTTGCTCATACTATGTTCTTATAATTGTTTGTATGTCTTTGGTGTTGGTTGTGATCTCTCCTCTTTCATTCATGATTTTATTTATTTGGGTCCTTTTCTCTTTTCTTTTTGATAAGTCTGGCCAGTGGTTTATCGATCTTATTAATTCTTTCACAGAACCACCTCCTAGTTTCATTGATTTTTTTCTGTTGTTTTTTTGGTTTCTATTTCATTGATTTCTGCTCTGATATTTATTATTTCTCTTCTCCTGCTGGGTTTAGGCTTTCTTTGTTGTTCTTTCTCTAGCTCCTTTAGGTGTAGGGTTAGGTTGTGTATTTGAGACCTTTCTCATTTCTTGAGAAAGGCTTGTATCGCATATATTTTCCTCTCAGGACTGCCGATTTAGTTACATTTTCATTTAAGGGTTTTTATAGTTTTAGCTCTTGCATTTAATTTATGATCCATTTTGATTTAATTTTTATGTATGGTGTGAGGAACCTGAACATGCACGTTCATTGGTTTGCATGTGTATATCCAATTGTCTCAGCCCTATTTGCTGAAAAAAACTATTATTTTCCTTTAGTAAATGTTCTTGACCCCCTTATAAAAACAAATGCATCATAGATGCATGGGTTTATTTTTGTAGTCTCATGTCTATTCTATTGATTTGTAAGTCTGTCCTGATGCAATTTGATTACTGTAGATTTGTGGTAAGTTTAGAAAATGATCAGTTTGAGTTCTCCAACTTTCTTTTTCAAATCTGTTTTGACTTTTGAGGTACGTTGCAATTTCATATAAATTCCATATCAATTTTATATATATTTAATTATCTTTATATTCCTGAGTATTTTATTCTTCTTCACACCATTGTAAATGGATTTTTACTTAATTTCATGCTAGTATATGGAAATACAGGGGTTTTTTTTGGTATATTGATTTTGTGCCTTGTCATATTGTGAACTTATTTATTAGCTTTAATAGGATTTTCTCTATATAGGACTGTGTTATATGTGAATAGAGATAGCTTTACTTCTTCCTTTGTAATATGAATGGCTCATTTTCTTGTCTAATTACCCTGGTTAGAACCTGTAGGATGATGTTGAAAGGAAGTAACAGACTAGACATCCTTGTCTTGTTCCTGATATGTAGGGAAAGGATTTAGTCTTTTACCAGTAATTATGATGTGCACCAAGGGTTTTTTGTAGATGCCTTTTATTAGCCTGAGGAAGTTCCCTGCTGTTCCTACCTATATTTGTGGTAATGTCCCCTCTTTCATTCCTGATTTTAATAATTTGAGTCTTTCAATCAAAAAATCTTTCAACAGGGGCGCCTGGGTGGCTCAGTGGGTTAAAGCCTCTGCCTTCGGCTCAGGTCATGATCTCAGGGTCCTGGGATCGAGCCCCGCATCAGGCTCTCTGCTCTGCGGGGAGCCTGCTTCCCTCTCTCTCTGCCTGCCTCTCTGCCTACTTGTGATCTCTCTCTGTCAAATAAATAAATAAAATCTTTAAAAAAATCTTTCAACAAAACTCATTAACTTGAGTGTCTCTTTCTTGTTGGCTTGTCAATTTTGTCAATCTTTTCAAAGAAGCAACTTCTGGTTTCTTTGATTTTTTCTATTTTTCTATTCTCCACTTAACTAATTTCAACCCACCTATGTATTATTTTCTCCCTTCTACTTGCTTTAGGTTAGTTTGGTCTCTTTTCTAATGTCTAAAGTTTAAAGTTTAGTTTATTCTTTTGAAGATTTTATTTATTTATTTGACAGAGAGAGAGACAGCAAGAGAGGGAACACAAGCAAGAAGAGTGGGAGAGGGAAAAGCAGGCTTCCATAGAGCAGGGAGCTTAATGTGGGGCTCCATCCCAGGACCCTGGGATCATGACCTGAGCTGAAGGCAGATGCTTAATGACTGAGGCACCCAGGTGCCCCAAAAGTTTAGTTTATTGACTTGGCATCTTTTTTTAAACATAGACATTTACTACTATAAATTTCCTGTAAGGGATACTTAAATGCATCCCACATTTAGTCTATTTATTCTATTGTATTATTTCCACTCTTTATTTTATTTTCAAGCTTTTTGTATATTTTAAACTATTGGGTTTTCTTGTAGACATCATTTGATCTTGCTTTTTTATATAGTCTGACAACCTCTGAATTTTGATTGGCTTGTTTAATGCAGTCATATTGTTGTGATTGATATCATTAGATTTCTGTCTGCCTTTTTTGTTTACTGTATTTCTTGTGCTTTCTTTTTTCTTCTGTTCCTCCTCTACAGTCTCCTTTTTTCTTAGGTGAATATTTTCTAGTTAAATATTGTAATTCCTTTAATGATTTTCTCCACTATTTTTTGAGTTGTTTTCTAGTGTTTGCTCTAGTACTTACCATGGACAAAATAATCTGTCAGAATCTACTGAAGATTTATAGCAACGTAGTTCCAGTAAGATAAATATTGCTCCTATGAAGCTCTATTCCCTTTCTCTCCTTTTTATGTTGTTATTGTTATACATCTTACATCTATATATGTTACAAACTCAGAAATACATTGTTATAATTAGAACTTCCCTGGTAAACTCTGTTCCTTTAGGGAGAGCTTCAGAGCTCTTTGGTTCCCCAATCCACCACCACCCAGGGAAAACTTCTATGGCAGTGTTCCAGCGTTGGGGGGGGGCAGGAAGAGAGACCTGCTTCTCTTGAAGTGACACTCTGCTTTATGAGCAGGGGGGTACAGGGAAGGACCATTTGGTCTTCTCATATTGCTTCTGCTAGCATCAACCCTATGCTCTGTGGATGAGCTGTGGTTGGGGCAGTTGAGTACAGTACTGTCAGTCTGCCAATGCATGGAGTAGAGAGCTTTTGTGTATGAGTTGAGGCTGTGTAGAAAACAAAAGCCTTAGAATTCTCAGCTGTTTTAGGTTGGAATAGAGCTTGTGCAACTTGGAACTGGGCAGGCGGAGAGTGAGAAATTCCGATGACCTGTTGAATTGAGATGCTGTAGTGCTCAGCTGGAAGCTGGAGGGAGAATTTGCTCTGGGTTCATATTTACTTCCACCTCTTGTGGAGCTTTTGTTAAGCTGAGCAGGAAAGGGAGAGAGGAAAAGAAAATGCCATAGATTCTTGCTGTTCATACTGAGATTTAGTAAATTTTGTTGAATGGCGTTTTTTCATTTGATGTAGCTTCTTAGGGCAATATCCAGAGACATAAATTTTGTTTGTTTGTTTTGGTTTCACCAGCTATTGTTTTGCAAGGGAGATGATCCTCAGAGGTCCTCAAGCTGTCATTCACAAAGCCTGGCATGGCATTGACTTTTTGGAGAGTCTGTGGTAGTTGTCCTTCATATATACCACATTCCACATTTGTCTGATTATTTCCTTATATCATGTCATTTTACACGTACTTATACTTGACATAATTATTGTTATATTTCTATTTTTCCTTTCTATTCTATGATAGCACTTTCTTCCTCTCTTTTGCCTTTTTATGGATTTATTGAGTATTGTCCCCCTCCACTCCTTTGGAATTAACACCTCGCTTACCTTCTTTTAAGGTTTACCCTAGGAATTAGAATACCTAAGTTGTATGCTTACCTTATCAAAGTCTAAAGTAATCAATACCCATCCATGCCTGTTTTCCACACAATTACAATGACCTTAGAATACTTTAACTTCACTCATCCTCCCCTGACTTACATTGTATTATCACTGTTTTTCTTTTTAGTTCTGTATTTTTGAACCCTGCATCTCTTTTTATAATTGTGTTTTACAGTTACTATTTGTTTAAATTCACCCACAAATTTACCACATTTTTTTCTCCATTAGTTTTTGTATTTTAGACCTTCCATTTCAATTTTATTTCCTTTCATATAAAGGCAGAAGATATTCAAAAGGTTTGAATTTCTTATTGTGTCGTCCTGTTGTGGACATACTTTCTCAGTTTTTATTTGTCTAAAAATGTATTTTTACCTTGTTGTTGAAAGGTATTTTTACTGGGTAAAAAATATAAGTTGACAGTTTTCTCTCAGTGTGTTAAAAATGTCATTCTAGCCTGGCTTTTGTACTTCTGAGAACTAATCTGTAAATTAATTGTCACTCCTTTGAGGGCAATCTCTTTTGTCTTTCTTGATACTTTTAAGGTCATGTCTTTGTTTTTATGTTGTGAGGTTATACTATTTTGTGTCTATTTTGGGGTTTGATTTTTCTTCCATTGAATCTGCTAGACTTCTTCAATTGCAGATCTCATTATTTTTTTAAAACTCTTTGCCATTATCTCTGTTGTCCCTGCCACGTTCCCTCTTTCACCTCTTCTGTAAACCTAATTACCTGTATGCTATACACGTCTTCACTTTTTCTTCCATGCTTAACTATTATTTCACAGTTTCCATGTTTTATCTCTGTAATATATTATAGACAATTTGTGTTAACTTTGTCATGTTTTAAATTTTACTCTCTTTAGCTATATATAGTCTGCTTTGAAGGTCATCCTCTAAGTTGTAAATTTCATAATTTTTACTCACAAAATTTGTATTTTATTTCAATTCAGTTACGTTACCTTTTTTTGTTTACAATTTCTTGGTTCATTTGTTATTTTCCAATTTTAAGACTACCTTTCATAATTGTAAACATAGTTACATATTTCATGTCTAGTAATTCTAATATCTGACATTTTGCCAAGCAGTTTCTGCTGTCAGAAGTTTCTCCTGGTTTTTGCTTATGATATTTTGCTTCCTTGTATGCTTAATGATTTTTGAGTAGGATATCTTATTTTCCTTTCAAAAAGTTTTTTTTAGAATTCTTTGAAGTTCACTCTGAAGGTATGTTTTTCTACACAGGCTTTGTGTGTATTTCTGCCCAGGCTCTGGGAGGTCAAAGCAATTAGAGTCTGCTCTAAGCACCTTCACAGTTGGAGGTTACTGGGCCACCCAGCTAAATGCTATTTTGGATTGTAAATCTGTATGTAGGCCAGTTTGTGGTTATATTTTCTCAGAGATATGTCCCCCCAACCTCCGGTACTCACTGCTGAGTGCCAAGATATCTTTCTTAAAAGTTCCTGGGGAAGCAGTTGTGGGGTACTTTTTTTTTTAGTGTATGAAACACCTTTACTGAAGAAGTTGTGAAACAAGGATCTCAAATTCTCACAAGTTTGGTCAATGCCCTCAGGACAAAAGTAGTTTCATTGCTCGGTTACTGTTTTTTTTTTTTCCTCTAGATTTTGGCCTGATAAATCCTATTGTGCTTCTTTTTGGTGCTTTAAGAAATTTTTACATTTTAAAAGCATTTTTAGTTTTTTTTTTTTCAAGCAGTCATATCAGTCGGGATACTTAGCCACATCTTGGAATATTTCTTATTTTTCTATGCCATTATTTTGTAATATATATATTTTGAATCACTGAATCAGAATTACCTAGAGATGTTTACTAAACTTTCAGAATCTGGTAGCCAATTTCAAACTAATTGAAATAGCATCTCTAAGATGGGGTCCTAGTACCTGAATTTTTGTGAGGTTCTTTAAGTGATTATAATGCATATAGAAGTTTACTTTTATTCATACTTTTAATTCTCATATATATATATTTTTTACTGTAGGAGCCTGAGATCTGAATTTATTGTTTTCTATACTTGTCCTAGCACCATATGTTCATCAATCCATTATTTTCACATTTATTTGATATGCCAACTTTTATCATATAGTAAATGTGTGTGTGTGTGTATGTGTGTTTCTGGCCTTTCTATTATGACTCATCAAGCTGCCCATTCTTTGAATGATACCATGCTGTTTTAATTATTATAGTTTCATGATGTGTTTTACTATGTGATAATAAAAAAATCCTCCACACTTTTTATTATTTTCTCCTTAAAACATTTAAAACATTATTATAGTTGCATTATTTTCTTGCTTTAAGAATGTTCAGTGACTTTGCAGAATTAAATAGTTTTTCCAGTTTTTAAAAGAACTTTCTTTTTTTGGCCTTATCTCCTCCTATACTTTTTTCATATGGACTTAAGAAGTCCTTAGACTAAGGTATTTAATGTTTATTTTACCTGGCTCTTTGCCCACAAAAATTTTGTGTTTTAATTTTGGTACTTGCCATGGCCATTTTTGCTCTAGATATCTTTCTGTCCATCCTTCAAAATTGAAGTCAAGTTATTTACTTTCTTTCTTTGCAGAGCTGTTACGAATACTCCTAAGCTCAAGGGAACTTCCTTTCTTAATTTTGACAGCAATTATTGACTATACCACTCATTTTTACTTGGTAAATCATACTGAATCACAGGCTGTAAAAGCTGGAAGCTTCTGAAAGAGATTGTATTATCCATCTTTGTCATTTTACCAAAGAGAAAAAACTGAGTTCTAGAGTATGGGAATTGACTTGTTTATAGTCTCCTAATGATTCAATTGTTGAGGTAAACTCAGAATGTATTTCTTATATTTTAGAACTCATTCTATTACCATTGTCTCCTACATCATTATTCCATTGTATTTAAATTTTTATTTATGTAGGCATAGGTGTTTTTTTTTTTTTTACTAGATTGGAAGTTTCTTAAAGGCAGCGTTCATGTCTACACATTTTTTGGTATCACTAATAGCCCTAAAATTGTGCTTTGTACTTATTGGACACCTAGTAAATATTAGCAGCTGTTGGTAAAAAACAAGTTGCTCCATTAACCACACGTCAGATTGGGGCTAGTTCCTTGTGGCCATCACTGCTATAAACTGTATGGAAAGTGGCATCTAGTGGTTGGTGTGTGTATTACAGTGCCTTTAAACACACCACCCCCTGGCCCCCCAGCTCCGGTCTCATCATGATGTAGGTAGAATAGATAGAATATAAGTTAAATTTTTAAATTGAATTCAAACCAATATAAAATGTTTTAAGTAGTGACCTCTCTAAAGTATAGCTACATGTTAAGCAATAAAGAAGTGAAAAAAGATGAAATTATTAATTTTTAAAAATATACTGTATATAATTACTTCCAAAATAACATGCACACATATTTAAAGTTATATTGGTTGTTTACAGATTATATTAGGATTTGGAGGATTTTGTAGGATATTGAGAAGCCAGAAATACAATTGTAAAGAAAATTCACATAGTATCTTCTCCATATTAACAAAATCCTCTGTCTATTGCCTTGCATTGTTCTCAGGAGCTTAATTTATATTTTAAAAAGAAAGATTTTTTTAGTGAAAGATGAAAATAGAAAGTTACACCGTCTTTTACTTGTAACACCAGAAAATGATGATCACATATTTACATTTAAAGTAGATATACATTCCAAAGTCAAATGTTATTTTTAGATGTATAGCCATTTTAGATTACCATTTACTCCTCCATTAATGCATGTCACTGAGTATTGATAATATGCACAATCTAATTCAGTGAATATGACCATTGGCAGTCTTTATCTTGTCAATCAGTAGTTTCTAAAATTTGTATGTTTGTACTTTGAAATCTAGAATTCATGCTTGCCCAAAACTATTAAATATCTTAAATTAACCTCCATTCCTGACACGCTATAATGTAATTTTTCTGTATGGAATTCAGAGAGCAATATGTACTGTCTTTGCATCTTCCACCTGCACCTAACATAACATAGTGGGTGATCAACAAGTATTTGTTGAGTTAGTTTTATATGTTGGAAGGAGCTGTGTCTTATCTGTCTTCAGTGCCTAACAAGTTTTCTGGCCTCTAATCATGCCCAATTCATGTTTGATGAGTAAGTTTGTATAAGTCCATTTACCTTGTGATGTCATTGATGAATAATACTAAAACCAGTGTATAACCTAACCACATATATATCACAAATAATAGCTGCATAACAGACTTTAGATTAGAGCTGTCAGGAGCATTTTTTACTGGAACAGCATCTTGCAGTGTAAGAGATTAATTCCCAACCTCAAGCCATTGTTGTTTGCTTTTATCAGGAAAAGAAGTTCGAACGTGTGGCTGGCTTCTAATTACAGCTGAGTGTGAGTGGGTTAGGAGTTATGAGTAGAAGGATGAGGTCAGTAGTTTGATAAGGAAATGGGAAAATATGCTTGTAGTGGTTGGAGTAAAGGAACACAGGGAATGTTAGGAAGGAGGCTAAGGTATTTTTAAGTCATGGTCTTTCAAGACTAAGCATTGATACACATTACTTGGTATTTACATCACATAAAAGTTTCTGTTATTTAATGAGAAGCATACCACTGTATTATACATAAATGGTGAGCTATCTACATATGTTAACTAATTATGATTTAGGAAGTTCAGCTTTACGCCAGGGTATAGGGTAGATCTGGATGGCAGAAGTCATCTACTGTCTTGTTCTCTTATGGGTTCTTATTTTATTTTATTTATTTATTATTTTTATGTTATTTGCCAGAGAAAGATATAGTAAGAGAGGGAACACAAGCAGAAGGAGTGGGAGAGAGCAAAGCAGGCCTCCCGCCAAGCAAGGAACCTAATGCTGGGCTTTGATCCCGTGACCCTGGGACCTTGACCTGAGCCAAAGGCAGATGCTTAATGACTAAGCTACCCAAGCGCCCATATTTTATTTTATTTTTTAAAGATTATTGTCTTCCATCCAATGTAGGGCTCAAACTCACAATCTCAAGATCAAGAGTCGCTCTACTAACTAACTGAGCCAGCCAGGTACCCCTCTTACGGGTTCTTATTTTAGAGGAGGATATTTTTCTGGCTTCAAGAACTCAGTTCTTAATATGAGTTAATGAACTTACTAGTAGTGACTCTTTAGACTATCTAGACTGTGGCAACATTGGTGGTAAAACTGTTGGAGTCATTTTGACTGAGCTACTAGTGATGAGACAGAGGGAGCAAATTTTAAAAAGTTGGTAAGAGATAGCATTATGTATTTTAGGCTCTGCGATGGCTCATAAATGCCAAGATACACGCAACTTCAACCAGCAGACATCTTTGGCTAGTTGCCAAGTTCATTGCTAATATAGATTGAGAGGTCATGTCTTCTGTGTGATGTTAGGACAAAACAAGGAGTTCCTAAGAGCTTGGACAAGTGGCAAATCGTATTACAGGTGAAGTTGTTTGAATTCTTTTTAATTTTTAATATCTTTTAAACAAGATATTTTTCACTTTAAAATTATAACATATGGTCATTGTGGAAAATTCAAATGGAAGTGTGTACCATAAAAGGTGAAAGCTTCCCCAGAGGTAACTATTATTTGCAGTTTGGTATGTATTCTTCCAGATATTTTTCTGCCATTTGGTTTGTAAGTTTGGATTGCTAAATTTAGTTGAGGGATAAGTCAGAGACTCGTTTTCAGATTCATATTAAATAATTTTCATTCCTTTTTTTCTTCCTTACAGGTTTGCTATGGGTGTTCTCCAGGATCAAAATGTGACTGTAGTGGTGTAAAAGGAGAAAAGGTAAGATTTGAAATGAACCTTTGAAAACTCGGTAAAACCAGTAAAATAGTGTTTTAATGTGTTTTTAAAAAAGAAAACAGGGCTCTACCTCAGCATCTAAGTAAATTAAATGAATTCTACCATACTGCTTATTTTTTAGATAGCTATAAGGATTAGATTATATCTCAGGGGTTAGCAAACAGTTTCTGTAAAAGACCATAGAGTAAATATTTTAGGCTTTGTGGGCCGCATAAGGTTACTGTCACACATTTTTCTCTCATTTTTAAAAATAGCCCTTTAAGGGTGTTAAAAAATTTCTTAGTTCTTGGATTATACAGAACAGACTTATTGCATTTGGTCTGAGAGCTGCAGTCTGCCTATCTATGATCAATCTTGTTGAACTCACTGACTTAAGATGCAGAAGAAGGGAAAAACACTTAAGAAGGAACCTAACATCAGGCTACTAATCTGTGTTGGGTATCATGCTAGACAATTTCATATATATTTATTTGGTTCATGTAAGTTAATGATTGGTGAATCTCTATTTTTATCACACTTTTCCCATAGCAGCACCCTTATTGTGTACATGTGGTAAGTACAAAGTAAGTATTGGTGAGAATTAAATAGCATAAACCCAGCCACTCTGAGTCAGTGACTGACAGTGAAGTTAAAAGATTAAGAAGGTATAACGAATTGTGGCCTACAGAGAATTGTGCTAGGAGAAAGAGGTTTGTACTCTAGTCTCCACTGTCTGGGGCTCAAATGTTTTTGAATGAATCAGTGAATATTACTAATTCTATATGATAAAGTTTAGGATAGTATTTCAAGAGCATATTCCATTTACAGATACAGAAGGTCTACTAACATTAAAAATGTTTAAAAGTCCTGGAGTAAAGAAACCTATTTGTTCTGCAGTGCTGTATTTCCAAGCTCCATTTGACTCACTTCTTCCTAACAGAGCTCCTGTTAATAATAATTGACCAGTGTTAAATAGGACACCTATTTAAGTGACATTAGTTTGAGGGGAGTAGTTTTATAGTAAGTGTGTGTTTTCTGTAGTGGTAAAAAGACGAAATGAGATTCATTTCTGATATTGGTAGAGCAACTTAAAAAAAGATTTTATTTATTCATGTGAGAGAGAGAGAGAGAACACACGTGCAAGCATGAGCCAGGGGTTGGGGGTTAGGGAGAGGGAGAAGCAGATGAAACTGACACCTACGTAATGGCACAGGAGAGTGACCAAAAGCGGGGAAAAAAGTAGAGAGGATTCTACCCTAGAAAGAAAGGAAGTCCACTGGGCAAGTTTGCATTTATGGACTTTTCTCCTGAGTGCATCCTTCAGTCTGCATTGCAGAGGATGGCTAGAACCCAGACAAAAAGCCACAGTCTTACTGGCTTAAGACGTTAAGAAGACAGAGTTGAGGATGCCAGAATGACTGTAAAGTGATGAGAGATATGCTGCAATAGAAGGAGGCACAGAGAGCACAGCCCAAAAATTTACCTGTAAATTCCACCAAAATTCTTGGTTGAATCCTGAACTTTGTATGTATAGGGGAGGATTCATTCAACCCACCAAAAACAATAGCTAGAAGTCTTCAATAACTGAACAGAGATTTAACTGCTGTCCATTGAATGTTTTATCAGTTAACTATTTCCAAAAACATAAGTTCAGTACACTTCAGAGGAAGATAAAAGAATCTAGGATGACTATAATATACAATGTCTAATTTGCTATTAAAACTTACTAGGTTTAAGAAGTAACAGGTAAAAGTGATCCATAGTCAAGAAGAAGACTCATGAATGAAAACTAACTCTGAAATAACACAGATGTTAGAATTTATAGACAGATATTTAAACCAATAGGATAAATATATTTGTTGATGTAAAGGGAAATGTGCTCCTATGAGTGAACAAATAGAGTCACAACAGAGCACTGGAAACTTAAAAAAAGGGGAAATCTAGATTAGGAAAGCAAAATATGAGAAAGAACAATTCACCAGTTAGACTTTTAACAGCAGAATCATGATGATGAAAGAAAGGGTCAGTAAATTTAAAGATGAATCTGAGGAAAGATATAATCTGAAGAAAAAAGAGAATAAAAAGAAAACAAAAGCATAGGGTCTCACTGACCTGTGGGACAGTATTACAGGGTTTAATGCAAAATGTAAATGGAGTCCTGTAACAATGGGAGAGAAGAAAACAGGGGAGAAAAAGGAATAATAATTAAAGGGGCAGTAGTAATGACAAGAATTTCTCACACTTGGTAAAAAATATAAATTTACAGATATAAGAAATTTAGCACACCACAAGCAGAATAAAAATGAAGCTATACCTAGGCACATCATAATGAATCAACTGAAAAAACAGATTTAAAGAAAATCTTGAAAGATGCTAGAGAAAAAATACACATTACATACAGGAGCACAATGATATGAATGATGCCAGACTTCTCATCTGAGAGAATGGATACTGTACAATAACGTAAAAACATTAGAGAGTTGAAAAATCTGCAAACACAGTTGTTATATACAATGAAAATAGAAATAAAGACAAACAAAAACCAGACTCTTAAATACAGAGAACAAACTGGTGGGTGCCAGAGGGGAGGTTGTGGGGGATGGGTTAAATAAGTGAAGGAGGTAAAGATGTATAAATCTACAGTTATAAAATAAACAAGTCATGGAGATGAAAAGTACAGCACAGGAAACATAGTCAACAATAATGTAATAAAGTTACATGGTGACAGGTGGTGAATACATTTAGGGTGAACACCGAGTAACGTGTAGAATAGTGGAATCAATATATTGTACATTTGAAACTACTATAGCATTGCATGTCAACTATACTTCAATAATAAATTTTAAAAATAAAATAAAGTCAAATTTAAGACATTAATAAAATGAGGTAATTCTTCATCAGCATATCTGCATTAAACGAATATAAAGAAATTTCTTCAGGCTAAAGGGAAATGTGGATTTCCGGGAAGGAATTGAAAGCACTAGAAATGGTGTATATATGGGTAAATATAAAAAATGATATCTTTTTCCCCTCTCTAAATTTATTTACAAGACACAAGACTATTCATTTAATTTTTTTAGTAATTGTACTGAATATTTTATTTCATTTTTTAAGTTTTTATTTTAATTCAATTTAGTTAACATACAGTGTTATATTAGTTTCTGGTGTATAACACGTCCATACATCACACAGTGCTCATCATGATGATTGTAGTCCTTAATCCCCATCACCTATTTCACCCCATCCCCCCACATACCTCCCTTCTGGTAACCGTCAGTTTGTTCTCTGTAGTTAAGAGTCTGTTTCTTGATTTCTCTCTCTTTCTCTCTCTCCGTTGTGTTCATTTGTCTTTTTTCTTAAATTTGACATATGAGTGAAATCATATGGTATTTGTCTTTCCCTGACTTATTTCACTTAGCATTATACTATCCAGCATCATCTGTGTCATTGCGAATGGCAAGATTTCATTCTTTTCATGGCTGAGTAATATTCTATTATATGTATACATACACCACCTCTTTATTCATTCATCAACAAGTAGACACATGGGCTGCTTCCATATCTTAGCTATTGTAAATTATGCTGCTATAAACATAGGGGTACATGTATCCCTTTGAATTAGTATTTTTGTATTCCTTTGGTAAATACTCAGTAGTGTGATTGCTGGATCATAGGGTAGCTCTATTTTTAACTTTTTGAGGAACCTCCATACTGTTTTCCAGAGTGGCTGCACCAGTTTACATTCCCACCAATAATGCAAGAGGGTTCCTTTTTCTCCACATCTTTGCCAATACCTGTTGTTTCATGTGCTGTTGATTTTAACCATTCTGACAGGTGTGAGGTGATAGCTCATTGTAGTTTTGATTTGCATTTCTCCAATGGTAAGTAATGATGAACATATTTTCATGTGTCTTTTGGCCATCTGGATGTCTTTGGAGAAGAGTCTGTTCATGTCTTCTGACCATTTAAAAAAAATATCAGCTAATTTTATTTATCTTATTTTTTTCATCCCCATAAGAGTCCTTTTTTTTTTTTTAAAGATTTTATTTATTTATTTGACAGAGATCACAAGTAGGCAGAGAGGCAGGCAGAGAGAGAGGGAAGCAGGCTCCCTGCCAAGCAGAGAGCCCGATGCGGGACTCGATCCCAGGACCCTGAGATCATGACCTGAGCTGAAGGCAGAGGCTTAACCCACTGAGCCACCCAGGCGCCCCAAGAGTCCTTTTTTTTTTTTTTAATATTGTATTTATTTATTTGACAGAGAGACACAGCGAGAGAGGGAACACAAGCAGGGGGAGTGAGAGAGGGAGAAGCAGGCTTCCCACCAAGCCGGGAGCCCGATGCGGGGCTCGATCCCAGAATCCCGGGATCATGACCTGAGCCGAAGGCAGACGCTCAACGACTGAGCCACCCAGGTGCCCCCCAAGAGTCCTTTTTAATACCTATCACCAGCAACTCTCAGTTTGTTCTCTTAACTATACAGTCCCTATGGTTTGCCTCCCTCTCTGTTTTTTTTTTCTCATTTTATTTTTCCTTCCCTTCCCCTATTCATCTCTTTTGTTTCTTAAATTCCACATATGAGTGAAATAATATATTTATTTGTCTTTCTCTGACTTACCTCACTTGGCATTATACTCTCTAGTTCCATCCATGGTTGTTGCAAATAGCAAGATTTCATTCTTTTTGGTGGTTGAGTGATATTCCATGGTATATATGCCTCATCTTCTTTGTCCATTCGTCAGTTGATGGACATTTGTGCTCTTTCCATAATTTTGCTATTGTTGATAGTATTGCTATAAACATTGGGGTGTGTGTGCCCCCTTCGAATCAGCACTTTTGTATCTTTCTGTAAATATCCAATAGTGCAATTGCAGGGTCATAGAGTAGCTCTATTTCTAACTTCTTAAGGAACCTCCATACTGTTTTCCAGAGTAGCTGCACCAGCTTGTGTTCCCACCACATTGTAAGAGGGTTCCCCTTTCTCTGCATACTTGCCAACATCTGTTGCTTCCTGAGTTGTTAATTTTAGCCATTCTGACAGTCATTGTGGTTTTGATTTGTATTTCCCTGATGATGAGTGATATTAAGCATTTTTTCATGTGTCTGTTAGCAATTTGTATGTCCTATTTGGAGAAATGTCTGTTCATGTCTTCTGCCCATTTCTTAACTGTATTATTTATTTTTTGGATGTTGATTTTGATGTGTTCTTTACAGATTCTAGATTCTAGCCCTTTATCCTGCATGTCATTTGCACATACCTTCTCCCATCCACCAGTTATCTTTTAGTTTTATTGATTGTTTCCTTCAGTGTACAGAAGCTTTTTATCTTGATGAAATCCCAGTAGTTCATTTTCACTTTTGTTTCCCTTGCCTCTGGAGATGTGCCTAGTAAGATGTTGCTGCAGCCATGGTCAAAGAGTTGCTGCCTGTTTTTTCCTCTAGGATTTTGATGGTTTCCTGTCTTACATTTAGGTCTTTCATCCATTTTGAATTTATTTTTGTGTATGGTGTAAGAAAATGGTCTAGTTTCATCATGTCACTGTCGTTTTCCCAACACCACTTGTTGAAGAGACTGACTTTTTCCAATTGGATATTCTTTACTGTTTTGTTAAAGATTAACTGGCCATATAGTTGTGGGTTTATTTATGAGTTTTCTGTTCTGTGCTATTGATTTATGTGTCTATTTTTGTGCCAATATCATACTGTTTAGACTACGTAGCTTTGTAATATAACTTGAAGTCTGGAATTGTGATGCCTCCAGCTTTTTCTTTTTCAAGATTACTTTGGCTATTTGGGCTCTTGTGTGATGGATAGAAGATAGAAGAAGCATATATATACGGATAGAAGATAGAAGAAGCATAGCATGAGAGCTTCAAAATACATGAAGCAAAAGTGACAGAATTAAAGGGACAAATAGACAAATCCACAATCATAGTTGATAGATCCTAATACACCTATCTTAGTCATTGACAGAACAACTAGAAAAAAAATCAGTAAAGGCATAGACGACTTGAATTCCATTATTAACAACCTAGAACTAATTGACATATATGAAGTCCTACATCCAATTATAGAATGTTTTTTTTTCCCCAAAGGCAGATAGAATTTCTCCATGATAGGCCATATGATGTGCCATAAAATGAGGCCCTATTAATTCCAAAAGATTGAAAACATAAGTAAATATTCTCTGACTACATGGAATGAATATGAAATCAATAATAATAAGATATGTAGAAAATTCCCTACTATTTGGAAGTTAGCAAACACTATTCTAAGTAACTGATAGACCAAAGAAGAAATCACAAGGAAAATTAGAAAATATATCAAGTTGCATAATGATTAAACTGCAGTGTTAAGAATTGTAGGATGGAGTTAAAGCAGGACTTAGTGGGAAATAACTTTAAATACCTATGTTAGAAAAGAAGAAAGCTTTAAAATTACTGACCTACATTTTCCACTTAAGAACCTGGAAAAGGACAAGTAAATCAAATTTAAAATAGGGAAAAGAAGGAAATACACAATAGAGGACACAATTCTAAGACAGTATAAAACTATAGTAGACATAATTGTGTGTTAATAGCAAAGAAAGAGACATATAGATGAATGGAACAGAATAAAATTCCATAAATAGACCCGCAGGTACGTAATTAATTGATTTTTTTTTTTTTTTTTACAAAAGTGCAAAGGCAGTTAGGTAGAGAAAAGATAGTCTTTCAACAAATAGTACTGGAATAATTAGACGTGCATATGCACAAAAATGGACTGGCTCATTGCTTGCACGATATATAAAAATTAACTCACAGTGGATTGTAGAAAAACTTAAATCTGGGGGTGCCTGGGTGGCTCAGTCATTAAGCAGCTGCCTTCGGCTCACGTCATGATCCCAGGGTTCTGGGATCGAGCCCCACATTGGGCTCTCTGCTCTGTGGGAAGCCTGCTTCTCCCTCTCCCACTCCCCCTGCTTGAGTTTCCCCTCTCGCTGTGTCTCTCTCTGTCAAATAAATAAATAAAATCTTTAAACAAAACAATACAAAACAAAACCCCTAAATCTAGACATATTTTAGAAGAAAACATAGGAGAAAATCCTTATGATCTGGGTTAGGCAGATATTTCTTAGGATACCAAAAACATAATCCATCAAAGAAAAGGTTGATATCTTGGAACACTGAAAAGATAAAGTAAAATTAAAAAAAAAAAGAAACAGTTGGTAAATTGTATTTCATCAAAATTAAGAAATTATTCTTTTTTGAAGACATTGTTCAGAGAATGAAAAGACAACCCACAGTCTAGGAAAAAATATTTGCAAATCACATATCTCATAAAGAGTCTTATATATAGATTATGTAAAGGAATTTCAAAACTCATTAATAAAACAACCCCCAAAATAAAATTAAATTAGAAACAAAGTAGCAAAAGATTTTAAGTTACTTCACAAACTAAGATATGTAGATGGCAAATAAATGCATGAAAAGTTACTCAGCATTATTAATTAGGGAAATGCATAATAAAACCATAATAAGATACCACTATAAACCTACTAGAATGGCTAAATATTAAAATATATCCATACTAAGCATAGATGAGGATGGTGAGCAACTGGAACTATTATAGATTGCTGGTGCAAATAGAAGATGAAGCAAACCCTTAGGAAAAGTTTGACAGTTTCTTTAAAAGGTAAGTGTAAACCTATCAGATGACTGTCCTTTCCTAGACATTTACCTATGAGAATTGAAAGCATGTGTCTGTGTATGAGTAGTACATGAGTTCATGGTAGCTTTATTTGTAATAACCAGAAACAGGAAACAACCCAATTACTATTAACAGGCGGGTGAATCAACAAATCATAATACATTTATACAGTGAATACTACTCAGCAATAAAAAGGAAAGCGCTATTGACATATACCATAACATGTCTAAATCTGAAATAATTATGCTGAATGAAAAGTTAGAAGAGTACATTCTATATAAGTCCATGTATATGAAATTCTAGAAAAAGAAAATTAACTTATAGTGACAGAAAGTAAGTCAGTCATCACCTGGGGGGAATGAGTGGAGGCATGAAGAAAATATTATAAAAGGGAACACAAATTTTTAAAAATATTTTATATATATTCATGTTCATTTCAATATTATATTTAATTAAAGACAATTTTTTAGAGTGGTTTTAGGTTCACAGCAAAGTTGAAAGAAATATATAGAGATTTTGCATATACCTCGAACCCCACACATGCATACATGCATAGCTTCCCTGACTATCGACATCCCCACCAGAGTGGTACGTTTGTTGCAATTGATGAACCTACATTGATGCATCATTATCACCCAAAGTTTGTAATTTGGCTTAGAGTTCACTCTTGGTGTTGAACATTCTGTGGATTTGGGCAAATGTATAATGAATGACATGTATTCATCATTATATTATCATATGAGTATTTTCACTGCCCTAAAAATCTTTTGTCCTCTACCTGTTCATCTGTCACTCTCATCCCTGGCAACCACTGATCTTTTTACAGTCTCCAAAATTTTGTCTTTTCCAGAATATCATATAGTTGGAGTGTGCAGTCCTTTCAGATGGAATTTTTTTTCACTTACTAATATGTATTTGAAGTTCCTCCATGTCTTTTCATTACTTAATTGTTCATTTCTTTTTAGTGCTGAGTGATATTCCATTGTCTGGATGTACCAGTTTGTTTGCTTGTTCATCTACTAAAAGACATGTTAGTTGCTTCCAAGTTTTGGCAATGTTGAATAAAGCTGCTATAAGCATGCATTTGTGGTGTGTGTGTGTGTGAGAGAGAGAGAGAGAGAGAGACAGAGAGAGAGAGAGAGAGAGAATATGTTTGAAACTCCTTTGGGTGAATACCAAGAAACATTGGTGGATCATATGAGTATATTTAGTTTTGTAAGAAACCACCAAATTGTCTTCCAAAGTAGCTGTATCATTTTGCCTTCCTACTGGCAATGAACGAGGAGAGTCCCTGTTGCTCCACATCTTTGGCCCTATATTTGGTGTTGTCAGAGTTTTAAATTTTGGCCATTCTAATGGATGTGTAGTGGTATGTAATTGTTTTAATTTGCATTTCCCTGATGACATATTAGATGGAACATCTTTTCATATGCTTATTTGCCATCTGTATATCTTCTTTGGTGAGGTATCTGTTAAAGTCTTTGGCCCATTTTTAAATCAGGTTGTTTGTTTTCTTATTGTTGAGTTTTAAGAGTTCCTTGTATATTCAGATAATAGTTCTTTATCAGATGTGTCTTTTGCAAATATTTTCTCCCAGTCTGTAGCTTGTCTTCTCATTCCAATTACACTTTAACAGAGCAAAAGTTTTTACTTTTAATGAAGTCCAACTTAATCAGTTATTTCTTTCATAGATTATGTCTTTGCTGTATCTGAAAAATTATCACCATACCCAAGGTCATCTAAATTTTCTCCTGTGCTGTCTTCTAGGAGTTTTATAGTTTTGTATTTAGGTCTATGATCCATTTTGAGTTGATTTTTTAGGAGAAGTGTGAGGTCTCTGTCTAGATTCTTTTTTTTTTAACATATAGATGTCTAGTTGAGCAACATTTGTTGGAAAGATAAGGGGATTTTTGTGAGTGATGGATATGTTCATTATTTTGATTGTTACATATGTGAAAATAATTTCAAATTGTATACTTTAAATATGTCATATTTATTGTATGTTAATTGTACCTCAATAAAACTGCTTTGAAACAGTAAGTTTAACACACAAATAGTAAAATATATCAATTCTGCCAAAGAAATGTGTCCAAGTGCATACTGCTAAAAACAAAACTTGCTACACTCCTGATGACAAGAAACATATCAGATAAAGGGCTAGTATCCAAGATCTGTAAAGAACTTCTCAAACTCAACACCCCCAAAAAACAAATAATCCAGTCACGAAAATGGGCAGAAGACATGAATAGACTTTTTTCCAAAGAAGACATCCAAATGGCCAACCAATGCGTGAAAAGATGCTCTACATCACCCAGCATCAGGGATGTACAAATCAGAACCACAATGAGATGGCACCTCACACCTCACACCAGTCAGAATGGCTAAAATTCACAACTCAGGAAGAAACAAACCTTGGCAAGGATGTGGAGAAAAGGGAACCCTCTTACACTGTTGGTAGGAATGTACGCTGGTACAGCCACTCTGGAAAACAGTATGGAGATTCCTCAAGAAGTTAAAAATTGAGCTACCCTATGACCCAACAATTGCACTGCTATTTACCCCAATAATATGAATGTAGTGATTCAAAGGGGCACCTGCAACCCAATGTTTATAGCAGCAATGTCCACAGTAGCCAAACTATGGAAAGAGCCTAGATTTCCATCAACAGATGAATGGATAAAGAAGATGGGACACACACACACACACACACACACACACATTCATATACATATACATATACACACAATGGAATATTACTCAGCCATCAGAAAGGATGAATACTTACCATTGACATGGATGGAACTGGAGGGTACTATGCTGAGTGAAAAGTCAATCATTGAAAGGCAATTATCATATGGTTTGGTTTCACTCATGTGGAATATAAGAAACAGGGCAGAGGGTCATGGGGAAGGGAGGAAAAACTGAATGCAAAGTCTTCAGAGAGGGAGACAAACCACAAAATATTCTTAACTCTAGGAAACAAACTGAGGGTTGCTGGAAGGGAGGTGGGTGGGGGATGGGGTAATTGGGTGAGGGGGTTAAAGAGGGCATGTGATGTACACCCACACTATGAGCACCGGGTGTTACATGCAACTGGTGAATTACTGAACACTGCATTTGAAACTAATGACACTATATTTTGGCTAATTGAATTTAAATAAAAATTAAAAAAAGAAAATAACCAGCTGACAACTTATAAAATTCCTGTTACATAGATAGTAACTATGCTTATCATGGTGAACATAGCTTAATGTATAGAATGTCAAATCACTGTGCACACCTGAAAATGGTATAACATTGTATGTCAACTATACTTCAATAGAAATTATAAAGTAAAATACAATTCATGTCACACTCAAACATTACCTAAACAAGGTGTTCTCCTCTACCAGTGGCATCAGCATCTATTGGGAGCTTGTTAGAAATGCAGGTTTCCTAGGCTCCATAGGAGACCTACTGAATCTACCTCTAACCAGGTAATCTGTGTTTTAATGAGTTGATCAAGCAGTTTTGATGCAAGCTGAAGTTTGAGATCATCTGACCTAAATTATCATCATTTAGCAGTTGTCAAAGGTCAATATTCTTGTTCTCCTGATTATATACATCAAATATTTCTTTGTACTATATAATTACAAAAACATAGAAATTACTCAAAAAGAAGACAAAATTGCCCATAATTGCATTTTTTAGTTAATAATTGTTTTCATTTGTCCATTAATGGTATTGCCTTGCCCATATGTTTGTATTACAATTTTGCAATATTATAATCCAAAAACAATTTTAATTTCAATGGTCATTATAGCAGTTTGTCCCCCTGTTTATTTTTTCTATCTTCAGAAATCCAGTGTTTTTCCTGTTAATTTTGTAACTTTCTTGAGAAACCATTCTTAAAAATATTTTTTCATTTCCATGATCAGGTAATTTTCTTATTGTGATTATAAATGCCCTTCCTGTAAAACTGAAACACTTTTATGGGCACCTTTGACTGACAAAGTACATTTTCTTTCTAAGTAAATCAGCTTGTTATTCTTTTTAATACTAGCTTGTGGTATATAAAAGAGCTTTAGCACAAAAAGTTATCCTTTGTATAATTTCCCCTAACCCTAGCTTATACTTTTTCTGTATTTGGGGCAAAAACATTGCCCATAAGTGTTATATAATCCATTAAGGAAATTCATTCATAGAATGGATATTTTCTGGGTATTTGTTCTGTTGGTTACTAAGAATGCAGTGATGGGGGGGCGCCTGGGTGGCTCAGTGGGTTAATGCCTCTGCCTTTGGCTCAGGTCATGATCCCAGGGGGTCCTGGGATCGAGCCCTGCATCGGGCTCTCTGCTCAGCAGATATCCTGCTTCCTCCTCTCTTTCTGCCTGTCTCTTTGCCTACTTGTGACCTCTGTCTGTCGAATAAATAAATAAAAATCCTTTAAAAAAAAAGAATGCAGTGATGGAAATAGCATGATCAATTAGATGAAGGGGTAATGGAAAGAGTAGAGTCAAGATTATTACAAATTAGTGGTCTACATTGTGCTATTTCCTGGAACAGGGAAGATGGTAGAAAGATAATGAACTCAGTGTTTTTTATATTAAATTTGCTCTTGGGAAAATTACACAATTTTTCTGTGTCCCAATTCTTCATCTGTAGAATTGAAATAATGGTGGTATTTACCTCATGTTTTCACTGGGAGAATTAAATAAATAAAACCTGGGAACACTTTAGAATAGCTCGATACATGTTGTTATCATTATTGTTGAGTTTTATGTCCCTGTGAGATATTCAAATGGAGATATTTAAAACAGTTGGCCCTGTGAGCTTAACTTTTAGGGGGAAAAAATGTGTGGATATTTGAGATCTCCTGGGGAAAGAGAGAGAAGGGTCAAAAAGGGAATCCAGAGTAGTAGCAATATATAAGGGACAGGCAGAGAGAGAAGATTAGTCCACAACGAAAAGTAAGAGTAGTTTTTTATTTAAATATGGGCAGGCAGCATAAGCTAGTTTTTTTTTAAAGAAGCTTGGCCTTCACAAATAGACGTACTATTGCCATTTTCTATGTGAATGTTAGCAAATTATAGTAAACTGTAGATTAGTTTTAAGGACTGAATGATTGCCTTGCCACCAGTAGCAAAGGCAGGCAAATAGCAAATGTGAACCTTTCATACCATCTGTGGGAATTAGATAGAAGACCCTCCCTCACCCCACCTCATGGCAGGCTTCTATAGCTTCTATTGCTGGAAACTTTCTACCTTTTTAAGGCTGGGGATTGTTCTTAAAATTCTTTTTGCTACTGTACATTAGGTGCCCTTCTCTCTTCCTTGGTATAATACTGCTCAGTCAGCTAGATAGGAACACAACATTATTTAACTGTAGTATCAGGAGATTTTGGGTATATAGTTATGTTAATACACACACAAGCTTTTTAGCACTCTCCACTTTCAATTTCTGGTTTATTCCTCTCTTGTGTATAGCCCAAATAGCAGTTTTGCTTCTAAAAAAATAGCTCTCTTCAAGCATTATCCTCAAGTTTTGGCAGAGAGATGTTTTAAATACTAGTGGAGATCCCAGAATGTAGCTATGTTTTCCACTTACAGAAATCTACTTGAACTAGATTTTTTTCCCTTTTAGCTTCCTTTCTGACTTGCACTTGCAATCGCATTTCTACTACCAACTCTCCCAAAGATGGACTATGTAACAATTTGAGACAATCCAGCTCTAGAAATTTTGAACCTTTTATTTTTTTCCCTTTTGCTCTATTTCCCTCAAAATAATTGATGAGGTTGATTAATACTAAATTATCATAATTATATGGCTAATTAAAATAACAAATATATTTATAGAAAATAAAGAGAGAGAAAACATGTTAACATGTCAATAGTAAGTATTGCCAAAACTATAGGAATGTTTAGACCTACCATTAATTGGCTAACATTTGCTTCATTGCCTTTGTCACTGGGAGTGGAAACTGACCAGAATAGCCTCTTCATAGTACTTATATTTATTGTGAGTCAGCATAACAAAGAATTATTTAATACAAAATTATCTAAGTTATCTAGACTAAACTTAGTACTTACCACACACACATTCCCTCCCACACACACACACTGAGGGTGTAATAAAAATCTACCCTACCTTAACCTCTAGGAGTATGTGCCTCCAATGGTCCATTAGTCAGTTGCCTTATGGATGCTTTCTCTTTCTCAGGTGCTGTCTAGGCTGTCACTGTGGATAGGATCTGGTGAAAGGGTTCCTAGAATGAGGTCCAGAGCCCCTGGCCAGAGACTCAGCCTTCAAGCCTTAGAAAAGTAGAGGAACTATTTGCAGTTCTGCAGTTGGGAGCACAAGCCTTGGAGCTGTGAGCCCTCAGGGTTCTTAAACTTAATAGTGACGAGTTTGCTTTCTATGGTTGGATCTCCTAGGGGTTTCAGGGCTCACACTCTTTCCATAATTGGCTATATGCAAGTTAACTAACCATAATATGTTGATATAATGATACATTAGTATAGATGGCAGCTCTATATGCCCACCTGTCTGTGCAGATATGCATATCAGGCAACACTGTATAGATGCTGATCAAACTAGTAGGTTGGGAGCCCTTCTGTGCTGGTGTTGATAAGTGCTGTGGTCAGAACTGAGACTTGAGTTCAGTTCAATTAGTAATTCTGAGTAGAGGAAAACAGGTATATGTTTTTTGTTCTTCTATAATGACCATGTATTCCTTTTTGTATTAATTTTACAACTAGAAGAAATATAAAATTTTTAATGTTCTAGAGCTGTTTTCTGACTAATTTATCTCATCAGCTAATGAATTTCTATGCTGGATAATCCTGCAACTGCCCTACTCTGGAATAAATCTGAAAACTTCTCAGATGGTTTTTTTTTTACACTTCTTCATCCCTGTACCATACTTATTTTATGAATCCCCTACAGACCAGTTTTCTGGATTTATTGCTATCTTCCTTGTTAAACTCTTGATGTCAATATATTTAAACTTTACCTCATCTCTGATATGCTTTTTAGTTTTATAAGAAAGCAAGAGACTACATTACAATATATGATATAAATTCAGAATGGTTTATGGTTTTCCACTTACATCTTGTAGGTTTTCCCATGTTAGTAGATATTATGATTTTAGTATCATTAAATTAACATTCTCTAGTCTTTTGGTTCTTTTTAATCTCAACCATACTCATGCTTGAAAATTCACAAATAACTTCATCACAAATAATATTCACTTTGTTCAATTGCAGGGGGAGAGAGGATTTCCAGGTTTGGAAGGCCATCCAGGTTTGCCTGGATTTCCAGGTCCAGAAGGGCCTCCAGGGCCTCGGGGACAAAAGGTATGTGTCAGGTTGCCAACCAGTAATACTAGAGGCATGAAGCCATCTTTAATGTGGGACTAGGTGTCAAATCAACTAAGAAGTTACTAGATTATAGCCAGAAATTAGTGTCTAAATAAAACAATAGAATAACTAAGAGTCTGTATTTTATTGTTGGTTTAAAAAACCTGAATATTACTGCCATATTCAGATGTTTTTGGAAGATGCTGTTAATTGGATGTGGTTATTGAGATCCTTAACAAAAATTAAGTTTTGTCAGGAGCTCAGCTTAGCTGGAGAGCTAAACTGCCAGGTGTCAGAGTAGCTGATTAAGAAATCAAGCCAAAATGAAAGAAACCATCAAGCCTTTTACTGTGGCAGTGTAATAAGCAAAATGTTTAACCAGCAAAAGCGCCAGCTTCCCCACTGTTCCATTTTTCCCCATGAAACAGTACCAGTGAGGACCTCGTCTTTGTTGGCCAGCAGGAAGTTAAGGGCTGTGCTGTTATCTAACACCGTTTGGGCCAAGGAATTGAGGCTAGTCCGTTCTGCTGCTAAAACTGAAGTAGTTTCATTAATGAGTTACGTAAAGGTCAAAGACAGGTTGCACACACATTTTTGGAATTGAATGATCCTGAGTGGGAAAAGTTGCCTGGAGAATACACATGAGTATAATCGATAATACAACATGTCAGTTCTCAGTAACCAGAGTACCTGGTTTTGGAATTCTCCTCTTTCTGTTTAGTTTGATATGCTCAGTAGGAGGGGCTGTCTTGAATATGTGACAGTCTCTTACCAATGCCCCATGTGTACATGTTATATTGGTAAGAATGTTGAAGGCCTGACTTTTAGAAAAGAAATAATACCCCAGGGGAGACACATATACAGTGCTTGGTAGTAGGGGTCAGTGAGCCAGAAGTCCCTTCTGGTGTGTAGAGTACTTGAGTAGAATTGGAAAAATTTGTGTAGGGTGAGCACAGTTATGGGGAGTAGGAGGCCGCCACTACTGAGGTCAAAATAGGCCCAGCGGCACATCCCACTTCCTTTTTCCCAGATGCTTCAGTGAATCCCATCTCAGAAAGCAGCAATATTACTTGTGAGGAGGCATTTTGTTTCTGTACTCTCAGAGTCCAACTGTGGGAACATCAGGTCCAGTGTAATAAGGTTGGGGTATCTGAGGTGCTAAAAAGTTCAGTGTTGAGAGAAATGTCCATTTGTTATATTCAGTGGCACGGCAGTAAGGTATTTATCTATGGAATTGAATGGTGGGTGACATACTCAGCAGTTTATCAAATTCAGACTGGTGGCAGTTTCCTGGGACAGGTATAGCAGTGAATTTGGTGAGGTAGAAGTCACATAGGCTATTCTGTGGGAGAGAAAGATATGAGGATAGATCCATATAGCCTTTCTGTCCTGTACCCGGGCTCATGGATCCAAAGGTGCCGTTGTCCTATCCCCACTGACTGCAACACAGGTAGTCGCTCCTCTACCATTAGTGAGGATAGCATCTTATGTGGATGTTAAGATAGGGAATGGGAAGAGAGCATAGCGAATATTAAGATTCGGAGAAGTTCCTGGGTTTTCTAAAAATAGTTCTTTCGGTTGATTGTCCTTTACCTTCTGTATTAGGTACACTGGTGAACTGACAATGAAAGGGCCAGTTCTGTTCATTTGCCTAGAAAGGAAAAGTAGTCTAAAAACCTTTTTTTTTCCTAATCTTATTTCACGTAATAGTAGTACATTATGTTACTAGAGTATTGAGATGAAATGGATACTCATCAGGTAGTCTTTCCAAATAAAGGAGGAAATTAATTTAAATACATAAGTACTTTTAAACACTAAACTATATCAGAGCGTAGATTGGGGGTGTGTGCTTGGGCATGACCTCTGAGGAGGTGACAGTACATCATGGTAGTTTTGTTAGATTCAAGAGCAGAAGGGACCAGTGCTGAATTTCCTGAGTGGAACTTTATGTATGTGAAGGAAAAAGCAAGACTCTAAATGACTGCATAGAAGTTAAGTAGATGGGACACTTAACAGAATTTCTTAGGGCTAATGAAGTGTAAAAACAGCAGAATGTTTCTTGTGTACCCAGGAGTGGCACAGAAATAGCAGAGAGATCTGAAAGAGTCAAGTGGTTGGAACTGAGCACCAAGTCAGCAGTAATCCATACATACTACTGGTGTGGGACATCTCAGTAATTCCAGCTTGGATGGGGATTGTCCCACCCTTCAACAACTTGGAGCTCCCTACATTCTCCATAATTTAGGCACAGCATTACGAAAATGAGGTGGGGACTTCAATCAACTGAGGTTTAATTTCAGTCATGTTAGTGAAGTGCGTGCTTTGAAATAGAAATTAAGCTGAACCATAGGAAAATGAAGTGACATTTCTTGCACCTGAGTTTGCCCAGGAATAGGGGCTAAGTTTCTTGTGTACCATGGTTATTGAGAGGTAGCACTTTTAATAAAGATTTGTGGCAGCTTAAAAAAAGTTAACTACAGGGGCGCCTGGGTGGCTCAGTGGGTTAAAGCCTCTGCCTTCGGCTCAGGTCATGATCTCAGGGTCCTGGGATCGAGCCCCACATCGGACTCTCTGCTGAGCAGGGGGCCTGTTTCCTCCTCTCTCTCTCTCTCTGCCTGCCTCTCTGCCTGCTTGTGATTTCTCTCTCTGTGTGTCAAATAAATAAAATCTTAAAAAAAAAAAAAGTTAACTACATCCGAATCCCTTTGAAATAGTGTAGCATTAACTAGAACTATTGTACAATAGTACAATAATTTTTTAAAGGTGTGGTGGTATGCATTTTAGATTTAGAAAGTAGCCCAATATTTTGCTGTGATTCCATTTTAATATCTGTATAATGAGAAGGCTATACTGCTTTCTAAACTTTTAGGATTCTAAATTTGAAACACTTTGTGACTCTACCACAGTATGACTTCATGCTTCCCAGCATAGCTGAATTTATACTTGTTATGTGATTCAGTGTTCTAGTATGTGCATATATATATTAACACATATGCCCAGTCAAAAATTTCATAGGATTGTTCTTTAATCTTTATATTCTTATGTATGAAAGTAAAGATACATTAAACAAATACATAAATAGGAATGTATAGATATAATTTTCCAAAGGATTTCTGTATTCTTAAAAATAAAATTTAATTAATTTTTGATAGATAATATATTCAGTTTATTGAAAATAAATTAACATAATATAAGAAGGTACATAGTGAAAAATATTTCTTTTCCACCTATGAACATTAGCCACTGAGTTTTACATATCCCTAATAGGTACCAATTTCTAATACTTTCTTGTGAATACATTCAGTGGTTTTTATGGATATGCATACAGATACAAATATATACATGCACACACATGCTCATATACACACAGACACACTTTTACCTCCCTTTGTTTATAAAGTGGTAGCATAGTCAACATGTTTGACCTTTGTTTTTCATGTAAAACACATTGTAGATACCTCATATCAGTATACACAGAACCTTCTCATTATCTTTTATAACTGCATTATATTCCATTGTGTATATAAACCATAATTTTTTAAGCCAGTCCACTATTGATGATCAGTTACATGATTTTCAGGTATTTTCTTCTACAAACAGTGCTACTAAGATGTACAATTTTAATAGACTTCTTTCCCCCATGAGGGATTATCTCTTTACTAGAAATTATATTGCTAGCTCAGAGGGTACTTGTTTTTATGTATTTTTATGGATACTGCCAAATTGCCCCACAAGAAGTTGTAGGATTTATCCTTGGTTCAGCAATATACAAGAAGAGCAATTTCCTTATACCTTATACCTTATACCCACCTGTATCATGAAATTCGGCTTTTTGTCAATCAGGCAGATTAAAAATGAATGGTCTCTCAATGCTTTTGTATTTCTCTTATTAAAAGTGAGATTAAGCTTTATTCATAGGTCAAAGAATCAGTTGTGTTTTCTGTGAACTGTCTTCTATGAACTTTCATTTGCCCATTTTTCTATAGCATTCTTGGGGGATTTATGTGTTAATGAGCTATTTATATATTAGGGTGATTACCTTTTGTCTGTGTTGTGAGTTGCAGTTATTTCCCCTACTTTGTCATGTCTTTGCTGAGTATGTGCCTGTGTTTGTGCGTGTGTGTGTGTGTGTGTGTGTGTGTGTGTGTATTTATGTGTCTCTGTGCATTTCTCAGGGGTCCTTTGTGGCTTTTGGATTTGAGTAGGAAATGCCTTTCCCACTGAAAGATTATAAAATAATTTTCCCATTTTTTCTTCTAGTATTTTAATAGTTTCATTTCTTCATGTAAATATCTATTTCTAATTCATTCTTGTGTGTGGTTTGTTATATAGGTTCCACCTATATTTTTTTTCCAGATGTCCTCACAAATATGTCTCAGTGTAAATTTCCCCATTGATTTGCAGTGCGGCTTTCAGTATAAACCAAATTCACATGAATATATGGACTTGTTTTTAGACCTTCCATACTCTTTCAATGATATGCTTTTTCAAATATCAGAACAAAACTATTTTAATTATTGATGTATTATGCTGTATTTTTGTATCTGACAGGGCCAGTTTCCCCTTACTGTTCATTTTTTTTCTTTTTTCCAGAATGTTCCTCAGTGTCCTTGCTTGTTTATTTTTCCATATAAACTTTAGAGTTGCCTTATTCAGTTTGAAAAAAAAACTCGTTATTTCTATTTTTATTGTGTCAAATTATAACTAAATTTGTTGAGAATTGACCATTTTTTAATGTTGACTCCTATTATCCAAGAACATGGAATGTCTTTCCATTTATTTTCATCTTCCTTTTTGAACTTCAGAAATGCTTTAAGCTTTTCCTCTTGTGAATCTAGTACATTTCTTATTAAGTTTGTTCCTAAATATTTTACCTCTTTTTGCTATTGTAAATTGCATATTTTCTTCCATTATGTTTTCTAACTGGTAGTTAATATTTAAGAAAGCTATTTGTTTTCTCATATTAATTTTATATATAGTTACACAGTTATCTTTCTGAATTACCTTACTGATTATAGTAGTTTTTCATGTAATTTTCTTTGCTTTCCTTGCATGCAATCATATTATTTGCAAATAGTGGTAGTTTTGCCTCATCCTTTCCAATTTTTATACCTCTGTTTTCCTCTTATTTAACCATGTTGGTTAGGACAACCAGCACAGTATCAAGGAATCTTTGTCTTATTTCTGCCCTTAGTAGAAAGACGCAAAAAGATTCATTAAGCAAACAGCCTTCTGGTTGTTTTAAAATAGAATTAGATTTACTTTAATCTCCTTAGAGATACATCTGTTGTGGAAAGAGTTGATTATTAAACTTTCTAAAAAGCAAGGTATAGTAGGCAGAATAATATCTACCCCCTAATGATGTCCATGATGTAATCCCCAGGACTTGTGAATACGTTAGGTTATAAAGACAAGCAAAATTAAGATTGCAGATGGAATTAAACTTTCTATTCAGCTGGTCTTAAAGTAAAGAGATTATTCTGGATTATCTGGGTAGGGCCACTATAATCACAAGGGTCCTTTAAATGTGGAAGAGGGAGGCAGAAGAGTCAGTGTCAGATTGATACAATGTTAGAAAGATTCATTCAACCATTGCTGACTTTGAAGATTGAAGAGGGCCATGAGTTGAGGAATGCTGGCTGCTCTAGAAGCTGGAAAAAAGGAAATGGATTCTCCTCCTAGAACCTCCAAAAAACAACAGGGTTCTGCCATAGAGACCACTGCCATACTTCTGACTTCCAGAACTCTAAGATTGTATTGTTTTAAGCCACTAAGTTTGTAGTAATTTATAACAGTAGCATAAGAAACTAAAACACTAGATAACCTTTGTTCCAAATGAAAATTTTTATGGAAGCCCCACATAAAACATAGAAATAGAGCTGCACTGTTGGAAGGAGGTCCGTGACATAGGCTTCAAGGAACCTCCAGTGGAACCTCTAAGGTTATGAGTTGTGTAATTCAGAAACCACTTGTGTAAAGCAAGATGTCCCAGGTTAATAAAACCTATCTAAAGCCTCAGGTGGTGGCCTACTAGCTGTATACTCCACTGAAATTTTCATCTTTTGGAGTAGAATTAGGTTTTCTTTATTCCATTAAAAAAAAACTAGTTAATAAAAACTTAATGAGGCAAAACTTAAAATTCTCAGCAATGCAATTGTAATTTAGAAATGGGTACATAGATTAACACAGAGGTGGGCAGACCTCTTTTTCATGGAGTCTACAGAAGAAATTTAGAAAGTCTATGGTTCTTTCTTTCCTGAGCTCTGCCAGTAGAAAGTGCCTTATAAAACAAAGCAAAGGTTTAAAACGGCAGACTCAAGAGCAGCACATATTTGAGCTCAGAAATGATGCTATTTGGGGCACCTGGGTGGCTCAGTCATGAAGTGTCTGCCTTCGGCTCAGGTCATGATCCCAGGGTCCTGGGATTGAGCCTAGCATCAAGCCCCACATCAGGCTCCCTCTTCCGCAAGCTTGCTTCTCCATCTTCCGCTCCCTCTGCTCCCCCTGCTGTGTGTGCACTCTCTCTGTCAAGGAAATAAATAAAATCTTAAAAAGAAAAGAAATGATACTCTTTATTACCAGCATGGCAAGCAGATCGACACAATATAGAAACTGCCCAGATTTTCAGCTTGTATTTGGGTTATGCATGAATGATTTGAGGAGTATCAGTACCACTATTTCATCTTCGTTTTGTATGATTTTCAGGGTTCACTTTACAGATACAAAGTTTCTGCTACATGTCAGCAGTTTTCTTCTCAATAAGTGAAGACCTTTTTTTTTTTTTAATAACTTAGCTCAGTGCTTTCAGTATCAATGATAAATGCTTCTTTCTTAGGTATGTAAGTTTCTCACTTTCACAAAGATTCACAAAAATTTAAGTCTCTTATTGTTATAATGTAAAATTAGTTTTTTGAGGGCTATTTTTGGAGGAACAAGAACTAAATATATTGTGTTTTTCAGGGTGATGATGGAATTCCAGGGCCACCGGGACCAAAAGGAATCCGAGTAAGTGATATTTGCTGTATATCAAAAGTTTTGTTGGTCAAAACAGAGAAAAAGCAAATGAAGTATTGTGAGACAACCGAAAAAGACTCATATTAAAATGCAAAAAGAGAAATATAGTCTTTAAAAAGTTAAATGTAAGAGTTGGTATATGTCTACAATTAGCCTTTTTTTAGTATTTTGGTAGTTATCTATGTATCCAGATGTCTGCTTAAACTAATGTAAGATTTTAAATTAGTTTATTGATAAGAAATACAAAAGTGATAAATTCTAACAGTTTATCAATTTATTAAAAACATGTATCATACATTAAACCAGAACTTCCCAACCATGTGATCTTAGTCCTCTGGGTTCAGAGGGGCAATCACCTCAGGTTGTGTACCCTTCCTCGTGTACCATATACAAATATTATAATTTTCTTTGTTATCTTGAAGAGAGTCAGTTTGGGAAGCACTAATTTAAACCACTGTGTTAAAAAGTAACTACTTTGGAAGTATACAACATTTTCTCAATTCTAAGATGTATAATTTTTCGTGTTAATGTTCTGAAAACCAGGATTTGTCTCAAAATGGAAGTGCATATTTAGAGTAATTTTTCTGAAAAGCTTTTAGGTTGACATATATCTTTCAGTGTGTTTCAGAATTGGGGGAAACTAGTTTAAAAATAGTCCTGGCTTTTGGAAAACCGTATTTAACTTTTCTGAGCCTCAGTTTCTTCATTTTTTAAATTAGAGAGTTAAACAATACAATCTCCAAGGTGCTTTTTAGCTCCAAAATTCTGTGTTCATAGATTGACAAAGCCCTTTAATACAAGTATAAAGTACATGGGTGATGACATAACATTTTTATTTATGTGACAAAGACAGTTAAACATTCTGATCCCTTGATCTCCAGAAATTTAGTAGCTGTACAAATTTTACATAAACATTAAAAACATTCTGTTTGCTGTATACTTCTTGACAACATATAGTTTGTTGTGCTACTCATGCCTGGTGTTTTTTGGGGAACTGGATAAACAGGAAAGAAACTCAAAACCTGGTGTTTTTTGGGGAACTGGATAAACAGGAAAGAAACTCAAAACCTTGTCCATTCTTTCAATTCCTATTTGAAAGTACCTGAGTAGTCTATGTCCCTCAACTAGAACTTCAGAAGTACATAGGAATAGGTAGCCTGATAGTTCCTCATCCTTGCCTCTCAGTCCATAGGCAATCTTGACATCCAAATTTTAAAAGACTTATTATGGAAAATTTTAAGCATACCCAAATGTACAGAGAATATAATACAGTGAACCCCATGTGCCCATCAGTTGGCTTTAAAAGTTAGCAACATTTTGACAAGTTTGTTTCATCTATACCCTACCACTATTTTGGGGGAGTATTTTTAGGTAAATCCCACATATCATTCATTCCACCAATGAATACTTCAAGATGTCTACTGATAGCCACATGACCAGTATACAATTATGACACCTCAAAAAAGTAGCAATAATTTTTCACATATACTTTAAAATGCAGTCCTTATTAAGATTTCTATGGTAGATGTCCTTTAATAGTAGGTTTGTTCAAACAAGGATCCAATCAAGTTCCACATATTGCATTTGGTTGCTGTGTTTTTTAAGCCTCTTTTATTATGCTATTGGAGAAACTGGGTCATTTGTATTATACTTCATTCTACATTCTGGATAAGACTGTTTCTTCATGATGTCATTTATTTCTTTTTATATATTTTTAAGATTGTATTTATTTGAGAGATTTGAGAGCGAGTGAGTGAGAGAGAGAGAGAGAGAGAGAGAGCGCATGTGCATGTGCATGAGTGGGGGAGGGGCAAAGGGAGAGGGAGAAGCAGACTTCCCACTGAGCAGGGAAGGGGATGCTGGATTTGATCCCAGGACTTTGGGATAATGACTTGAGCCGAAGGCAGATGCGCAACTGGCTGAGCCACCCAGGCACCCCCATGATGTCATTTTAATTGTTCGTCTGTCCCCATATTTCATGCAGACTGGATGTTACCTTATAAAAGGCACTAGAGAACTTTCTGGGGATATAGAAAGATCTGTGTACTTAAGATTTGTGTATTATACTATACATAAATTATACTGCAAAATATGAAAGAAAATAGAAAAAGAATACTATATACATAGTGCTGCATACTTACTATTGAATTACATCTTATGGCACAAACATCTGTTATCCCACTTTTTTGATGTTAGGCTTGATCAGTTGTCTCAGGTATATGAGCCTGATTTTGCCATCAGAATTTCCCCATCAACTTTCATCTAATGGTTTAGTATTCATTGGTGATCATTGCCTAGATCCATGTTTTGTTCAGAGTTGCAGAATGGTGATTTTTAAAATTCTATAAATTATTTATTAGCTAGAATTCTAATTTATCAGCTGGAATTCTAATAGGGTAGTGAGATAATACACCAGCAACTTTGAGTGATGGTCGGGAAGGTTTTAAGAATTTGTTATCATTATAAACACATGGAATTTATGGGACCAGTCACTTATACTCATTATTCTTTTTGAAGCCAAAATTATCCTATCTTTGGCTTGTGGGAATCCCTTTAAGTTGGCCCCTGTCCTGTGTCTTTTTGAAAAAACTATATTGATCTTTGATAACTTCCTTGCGTTTTGATAGAGGACTCCTCAGGCTCATTTTGTAAATTTCCTCTCCAGATCTGAAATTGGCCATGTATCTGATTCTAGGCTCTTTTTAGTAAAAAGTATGATTTAGATATCATAATCTAATGTTAGGGGTTTTCTTTGCTACTGGTAGTCAATTATTTTGGTGTCTTTTCAGTTGACAGAATTAAGAAAAAGGTATTTTCTAAAGAGAAAAAATATCATGAGTTTATATTATTACTTCCAATTGAAACTTAAAGTGAAAAGAGTTCGTATACTTTCTCTTTCCCCTGCCACCTTCCCCTCCCTTTGGTGAAAATCTCAATTCCTAATAACATTAATATAATTTATTATTTTCTTTATCCTACAATATACCTATGATAGCTTCAAAATAACAATTTGCAAGTGAACAAAATAACGATTTCAATTTTAGTAGTAATGATAGAATTCTTAAGTGCCATTATTTCTTTGCTGTTCTTTTTTTCCTCTTTGAATTGACTGGTTTCACTAATAAAGTACAGGTGAAATATCTGTTTTAAAGGTACTTGAAGTAATTTTTTTCTTTGCATGGTTTATGTCAACAACCAGATATATATTAAGTTCATTGGTTCCAGTTTGTTTTCAATTTTTAATAGTTTTCTCTTTTTGCCTCTTCTTACTTGTTAGTTTTAATTATTTAAAATATTTACATTGTTTTCTAATAATGGTATAGTCAGAGATGCTTCCTACCCATTCTTGCCATCCCCCCATTGTTTTTCCTCTTGCCTCTACCTTTTTCCCATTAGACGTAATTTTTTAAAAATTTTTTATTTTTTTAATTTCTTTTCAGTGTACCAGAATTCATGGTTTATGCACCACACCCAGTGCTCCATGCAATATGTGCCCTCCATAATACCCAACACCAGGCTTACCTACCTTCCCACCCCCAGCCCCTTCAGAACCCTCATATTATTTTTCAGAGTCCGTAGTCTCTCATGGTTCATCTCCCCCCCAATTTCCCTCAACTCCCTTCTCCTCTCCATCTCCCCATGTCCTCCGTGTTATTTTTTATGCTCCAGAAATAAGTGAAACCATATGATAATTGACTTTCTCTGCTTGACTTATTTCACTCAGCATAATCTCTTCCAGTCCCGTCCATGTTGATATAAAAGTTAGGTATTCATCCTTTCTGATGGAGGCATAATACTCCATAGTGTATATGGACCACATCTTCCTTATCCATTCATCCGTTGAAGGGCATCTTGGTTCTTTCCACAGTTTGGTGACCATGGCCATTGCTGCTATGAACATTGGGGTACAGATGGCCCTTCTTTTCACTACATCTGTATCTTTGACATGAACAGACACTTCTCCAAAGACATACAAATGGCTATCAGACACATGAAAAAATGTTCATCATCACTAGCCATCAGGGAGATTCAAATCAAAACCACATTGAGATACCACCTTACACCAGTTAGAATGGCCAAAATTAAGGAGACAGTAAACTACGTGTGTTGGAGAGGATGTGGAGAAAGGGTAACCCTCTTACACTGTTGGTAGGAATGCAAGTTGGTGCAGCCACTATGGAAAACAGTGTGGAGATTCCTTAAGAAATTAAAAATAGAGCTTCCCTATGACCCTGCCATTGCACTACTGGGTATTTACCCCAAAGATAGATGTGGTTATTTTTATTATTTTTTGTTTATCTTTTCACTGTTTAGTGTCTCCACCCTTCTTATAAAAGTATTGCATATTATATATGCTACTTACACTTTCTTTTACTTAACATTGTGTCCTGGAGATTACTACATATTTCAGTGCACAGAAATCTTTCTCATTCTTTTTAAGGGCTGTATAGGTTTACATTATGTGGATGTGCCATAATTTATTTAGTCATGCCCCTATTGTTTCTAGTTTTTAGCGATAATTATGGTTATATGGTGATTTCTTTTAATTATTTTTATTAATGTATAATGTATTTTATGTTACAGGCTGTGTACATCAGGGGTACAGGTCTGTGAATCATCAGGCTTACACATTTCACAGCGCTCACCATAGCCATTTCTCTCTCTCTCTCTTTTTTTTTAAGATGTGATTTATTTATTTATTTATTTGAAAGGGAGGGAGAGAGACTAAGAGGAACAGAGAGTGCATCCATGAGCAGGGGGAAGGAGAAGCAGACTCCCCAATGAGCAGGGAGCCCAACATGGGGCTCAATCCCAGGACTTGAGGATCATGTCCTGAGCTAAAGGCAAATGCCCAACCTAGTGAGCCACCCAGGCACCCCTATGTGGTATTTCTAAACTTTAGTTGTAACAATTTTGTAATCAGTAACCTTGAAATTTTGTTTCATAATTTCTAGTGTAGCTTTGGGATAGGTTCTTAGAAGTGGGTTGCTTTAAAAGGTAAAACCGTGTAATTTTGCTAGCTACTTCAAATTTCTCTCCATGATATTTGAATCCCATTAGCTGTGTGTAAGAGTACCTCTTTCACAGAGTCTCACCTACAGAGAATATTGTCAAACTTGTATTTTTGCCAATTCTGACAGGGAAATTTGAAGAATTTTTGGAGCAATCACACTGATGTTCACAGGAGCAGATATATTTGCCACTTACCCATCCCCTGCTAAATTCAGTATTCATCACAAACCTGGGACAACCACTTTATCTTTTAGGAAAGACATTTATTCCATGAATTTGCCCACTCCTGCTAAGTAAGTGCAATGAAGACAATGCTCCCTCAAATAGGAGTTTTTTTGATAGTTTCCAGGGAAGAGACTTTTAAATACATGTAGGAAGGGTTTTTTTCTTTATAGAAAGCGAATGGTAATTATCATTGAGACACATTTGTCCATTGCTATTCTAAATGTACTTTTTGTAACTCCCTTAGGTAGGATATAATTTTATTCTTACTGATTGTTGTTTGGTTCAAGGAATTTCTTTCTTATTATAGGGTCCTCCTGGACTTCCTGGATTTCCAGGGACACCAGGTCTTCCTGTAAGTAGAATTTGGCTTTTTAATTGAAAATTCCTTCAAAAGTATTCTAAGAAATATTATATATGTGTTATAACCCTTTTCAAAGGGAATGCCAGGCCATGATGGGGCTCCAGGACCTCAAGGTATCCCTGGATGCAATGGAACCAAGGTGAGATTTTTTTTTTTCAATTTAATCTTGGGCGATATGCTTGATAATAATAGATTTTAAAGTTTAAGGAAATCAGTATGAAGAATATTAGAGATATTTTAGCTTTGCGTCTAAGACATATATAGGATATGTTTTGTGTTAAAATTTTCAATATATTGAAAGATCAATAATTCTTTAGACATGGATAGTCAGCTGAGATATTGCATTAGATTGAAGATTATTTACTGAATCCTATTTTGACTTTAGTGTAAAGTAGGATGAGAGTTAAAAAGGAATTAGGGTATATAAGTTTCAAATATTATGTTAGTTGTTAAGAGTAATACTTAATGAATGTCATTCATTACCTTTGCCTTTTTTAAAACTAGGTACGATGTAAGATTTCAAAAATTCGTGTTTTTGAATTTTTTTTACCTTGCCTAATAACTTAAGAAAAATCCTAAAAATCTACCTGTAATACAGGACATTAACTTTTACTATAAACTATTAGTATGAAAATGGAAACTCTTCTCCATCAGCTAAAATGATGAATTTAGTATTTAAAAAGAAAAATAAAACCTTACATATGAAAAACATTTTTCCAACCCACTTTTCTTACCTTTCATCAACTGTTTGAATTTATTATAAGATGATAGCAAGGATAAAAAAAGAGAAAAATTTGCTTTTTTGACAGATTGTTTATTATAGCCTCTGTTCTTATTCCCTTACTTTTTTCATTTTCCTGTCTATTAATGCAATGTTTTTATTTTCTATATATCCTTTTGGCATTTTCCATTCTGCACATGATATTCTGTGGAATTGTTCATGAAATATCCTCAATCCTTCTAATTTAATGGCATGTGTCAGATGTTGTATTAGGGTACATATTTAAAATAACTTGAACAAACTATTTTGTATTATGAAGACTGTATTTTGTGATAATTGTTGCAATATATACGTGAAGGCAATAAAATTATTTTTACCTCCAATATTGCTCCAGGTCACTGTGACCTTTGCCAACAACAACATTTTTGGGGGATGGGGATTTGTGAGGCTTACATGAGTTCCTCATTTCAGCTGGGGCAGCCTTACAGTGACAGGACTAACGTGGAGTAGTTTGCATGGAACATTGCTTTTATTTATTTATTTATTTATTTATTTATTTATTTAAAGATATTTGACAGAGAGAGATCACAAGTAGATGGAGAGGCAGGCAGAGAGAGAGAGAGAGGGAAGCAGGCTCTCTGCTGAGCAGAGAGCCCGATGCAGGACTCGATCCCAGGGACCTGAGACCATGACCCGAGCCGAAGGCAGTGGCCCAACCCACTGAGCCACCCAGGCGCCCCGGAACATTGCTTTTAAAGTGGGCTACATTCTTGTGCCTATTCTGGTTATTTGTTTATTTGCCAGCAGGCCTTGAGCAACAAAAAGACCACTAGCCAAAATTTTAAATTTGAAGACCAATGTATCCACAATGCATATAGTCTGCTATATGATGAAAGGGATCTTTTCTTTCTTTTTATAAAGCAGCACCTTAGCAGATCTCATGATGAGTTTATGTGTGAGGCCCCCCATTATGTGAGCAACAAATTTTTAAATGGAATTTATTAAGTATACTTTCAGATTAATATTTTTTAATATTTCTTACTATGAAACTAATAGAATGAGCCCTAGAGATGGAATCAGAATACATGGGTTCTTTTGTTTTCTGTCTTCTAAACTTGATGTACAGGTCTCTGGGCCAGTTTTTTACATATGTGAAAAGTGATGGAGAGAGGAGTACTGGACAAAGTAACTCAAAGGCCCACAGCTGTAATAATCTTACTCTTTTAAGCCTTTGAGAAGGATGTGTCTAGGATTACTATAGCATGTAGACATTAGAAATGAGGTTGCATTGGGGTTCTTCTACAGCAATTTTACTTTTGTTTTCTAAACCAAGTGTCTATATTAGTACTTTACAATAGTGAGTGAGAAAAATCGGGTGCCTAGAAAACATAATGACCTGCAATTGCCAGAACTATTGCTGTTATTGTCCTTTTGGTGATATTAATGGCATTCTTTCTTACCATCTTTTCCTCTTTACAAAAATAATTTGAAATAGCTTACAATAAAAGAAAAATGCGATAGGGCAGTTAAAATAAGAATCTATATAATGCATGGGCAGGAAATTGAGATAAATCATTAACTATTAAATGTGATGATGGCCAGGAGTCTTTGGTGTGATCATCTCAAAATGGATTTGTCAGAAGGAAATGACTGGGGTAGAAGATTTTTTCTTTATTTCTGATTAGGATTGATGAGTAGGGATAAAAGTATCTTAGAAAGCTGAACTGATATGGACAGTTGATATTGAAGTAATTGGAAAGGGGAGGATAATGAGTTTTTGGCAACCTGGCATGTTTCAGAATGACTTACAGGAATCTTTTCAACAACTTATTGTTTGTTGGTATAGTTATGCTTTGTTTCTTGTTCTTGCATACTCTTTTATTTTTAACTCCTAGGGAGAACGTGGATATCCAGGCAGTCCCGGTTTTCCTGGTTTACAGGGTCCTCCAGTGAGTTATACAATTTGAGATTATAATGAACACAGGAATTGACTGAAGCAGAAGTGTAGAAAGTGAGCTCAGTCCATTTGTGTGGAGCAAAGTAGTATATTGAAAACTAGTAAACTATAAAAAGATTCTTTTTAAAAGAAGTTGGTAATACAGCTCTGTGCTGGATAAAAGCAAGGATTCTGTTGTATTTAATATAAATGTCATCTTTATGTATCCTAAGATACTGTTTACTTAGAATGACCCTACAGTAATCTATTTAATTGACTCTATTTGGAAAGCAGTGTGTTCTTTTGCTCGCACCCCTCTCATATATATAAACTAATCCTTTTCTTTTTAATAATAGGGACCTCCTGGGATCCCAGGTATGAAGGTAAGCATCTCATACTAGGAAAGTAACATTTTGAATAAGATACTCAGAAAGCTTGCAGCTTCAATCAGATAATGTCTCTTGACTTTTGCCTTAAAATAGATGTTTCTACAAATTGGTTACCTACAAGCCCTCCTTAAGTAATCTCCTTTGTTCCATGGAAGTATCTTCTGTGTGCTGATACACTTGTAAATGTGTATATCAGACTTAATTTTCTTTTCTTCTTTTCTTTTTTTTTTTTTTTAAAGATTTTATTTGAGAGAGAGAAGGAGCATGAGAGGGGGTAGGGGCAGAGGGAAAGGGAAAAGCAGATTCCCCACTGAGCGGGGAGCCCAACACCAGGCTTGATCATAGTACCCTGGGATCATGACCTGAGCTGAAGGCAGACACTTAACTGACTGAGCCAGCCAGGCGCCCCTCAAGTTTTTTCTCTGATACTTTCAGTTCCTATCACATTTTGGTGCAGTTGACCATCTGCTCCCTCTAGAAATGCTTTTTTTCCCTGACTTCTGTGACACTACCCTTTCACGATTTTTCTCCTGTATCTCTTTGGTCATCACAGTCTGCTATAGGAGCTCATTCTATTCTATGTAGCAGGTATCAGGACACAGTTCTGACCCCTTTTTCTCTTCTATGCCTAGCAATATTGTTAAAACTCATGGTATTGTTTACTCTCTAGCTACTGAATACCTACATTTATATCTCTAGACTTTTCTTATGCATTAGATGCATGTATTAAACTGCCTCCCTGACGTCTCTACTCAGATATCTCTGAGACATTCAAATTAACATGTTCAAAGTTAACCCAGACCCCTGAAACCTGAAAGTTAGTATTTACATCTTCTACTCCTTCACACACCTCCTCATTCCATTCTGTCACTAAATACTGTTAATTTTGCCTATAAAATGTATCTTAAATTCATATACTTGTCTCCATCTCCAGTGCCACCACACTAACCATATTGTCTCATCTGGACTATTATAATAGCTTCTTCTTAATTAGTCTTTTTTTTCCCACTACTATCCCTCACCTCATAGCTTGACTTATTCTAGATTAAATACTCAAGAATGACCTTTTAAAAACATAAACCAGTAATTTAATCTCACTGCTTATAAACTTTCAAAGGTTTCCCACTGCATCTGAGATACAGTCCATATTCTTTTTCAAGGCCTGTAAGACCTGCATGTTCTGGACCCTGCTTACATTTCCAGACTTCTCTTTAAACCACTTTTCCCTTGGCTCACTGATCACACTGGTCTGCATGAAGTCATTTGAATGTACCAAGCTCCTCATTTTTTGGGACCTTTGTAGATGCTACTTCAACTACCTAATACTCTTAACCCATTTTTACCTGGCTGACTCCTGATTATCCTTTAGATCTCAGCCTCCATGTTGCCTTCATGGATTGCCCTTTTTCGACTACCCAAACTTATTTTTCCACTATATCTTTTTTTAAATGAAATATATTTAATGTGTAACACTGTATAAATTTAAGGTATGTAACATGTTAATTTGATACATTTATATATTATGGTTGCCATTATAACAATAATTAGTGCCTCTATCATGTCACGTAATTATCACTTCTTTTCAGTTCTCCACTTTCTTTATCATGTACCATGTTATTTTTCTCCATAGCCTTTAACTGAACCTTTTGTCATCTTGTTTACATGTTATGATCTGCATTTCAAAGCCAGTACATTGATATCACCATGAGGACAGAGGTCTTGTTTATCTCCTTCACTACTGAATATTCAGAGCCTAACAGTTCTTGGAAAATAGTAATAATTAATAAATGTTTTTTAATGAATGAGTAACTGAAGGTACCACAGGCTTTTAATAAATCGGTTATACTACAGTGTATTCTGGCCACTTCCCCATTTCCCTTTAAAAGGTAAATTTATTCATGTTAATTACTGAGATAGCCTAATCTTCAGAACATTTATATGACAGATTTAATTTTCAGATTTTTTTTTTTGTGCTCTTGCCCGTTTTCATGTGTCATAACTGTTACAACTTCCACTGATGATTTCTTTCAGGGAGAACCAGGCAGTATAATTATGTCATCACTGCCAGGACCAAAGGGTAATCTGGGATATCCAGGTCCTCCTGGAATACAAGTAAGTATCCAGTGATTTTCTTCTTTTCTTTATTAATTAAATCAGATCACAGTATCATTTTTTTCCCTTCAGTCTTTAGTTCCCTCTATTTTAGTTACGGAAATTATCTGAAGTTTGATAGACATTGCATGTACCTCATACCTGAAAATAAAAGTAATCTGGACCAAGGAGAATTTTATAAAGGACTGCTTTGTTCTTTTATCTTTCTATCCAGTTTCCATGGAAATTTTTGTTTTGGGGTTTGGCAGCAGAAAGACACTTCCGTATTCTTTTTCTTCTGCTCTGAGGATCAGTAGGTGGTAGGAGTAGTCCTGATAACTGTAAATGGTCTGATTAAAAATAAAAATTGTAGGACTCTCATTTAAGATATTAGAAGACATCATTTGTAACACAGTTATGTATAACATATGAACATATTTTGAAGGCTGAAGGAATAAAATTTATTGCATGCTGAACATCAAGTATAATCTTTTATTTAAAGATTTTATTTATTTATTTGACAGAAAGAGACACAGCAAGAGAGGGAACAGAGGTAGGGGGAGTAGGAGAGAGAGAAGCAAGCTTCCCCTGGAGCAGGGAGCCCGACCTGCGGCTTGATCCCAGGACACTGGGATCATGACCTGAGCTGAAGGCAGATGCTCAGTGACTGAACCACCCAGGCACCCCCATCAAGTATAATCTTAAGAAAAAAAGTTATGCTAGTCTATAGATAACATGCATAAAGAGAGCAACATCTTTTTGAGTATTTATAGATCAGGTAGTCAATTTCTTGAGGTTTATATTTCACAAAGATTGATCCCTTTGCCAAAAAATATCAGTACTTTCTAATATTTGATTAGTGAGATACAGTGTTGGGGAATTTTTTCATTAACTACCAACTCATTCCATGCTTGACAAAACCCATCCATGTGCTCGTAAGTAGTCTCAATCTTGCCCTTTATCCCTTATAATTTTTAGTTATGTAATATTTGAAAATGTAGCAGAATACATACAAAATATATGTATGTTATGAAGCATAGCTACCAAATGAACATCTATGAATCCAAAATAACATTTAAGAATGAGAACATTTCAAATAATTTTGAATCAACCTGGGGTTTCCTTGACAGTCACAGCCTTCTGCATTCTACCAAGATAGAAGTACCATTTTGAGTTTTCTGTTGTTTCTTAAAGATAGTTTTGTCATAAATACATGTATCTCTAGAGTGTTTAATTTTCCTTTTAAAATAACATAAAAATTTATATAGTTTTCTGTAACTTTTTCTATTTGATATATATATTTTTAACTTTATTTTTTCAGTATTCCAGAATTCATTGTTTATGCACCATACCCAGTGCTCCATGAAATACGTGCCCTCCTTAATAACCACCACCAGGCTCACCTATCCCCCCCCCCCCGCCCCTTCAAAACCCTCAGTTTGTTTCCCAGAGTCCACAGTCTCTCATGGTTCGTCTCCCCTTCCAATCTGATATATTAAGATATATCCATATTATTGTATGTGACTGTGTTATTTCAGTTTCACTTCCATATGACTAACACTGTGTGAACATACTACAGTTTGTTTCTCTGATCTCCTATTATTAAATATTTGGTTGTTCAGGAATTTTTTTTTTTTATTTTTATTTTTTTTTAAGATTTTATTTATTTATTTGTCAGAGAGAGAGAGAGGGAGAGAGAGCGAGCACAGGCAGACAGAATGGCAGGCAGAGGCAGAGGGAGAAGCAGGCTCCCTGACGAGCAAGGAGCCCGACGTGGGACTCGATCCCAGGACGCTGGGATCATGACCTGAGCTGAAGGCAGCTGCTTAACCAACTGAGCCACCCAGGCGTCCCCAGGAATTTTTTTAAATTACAAAATAATCCAGGATTTATACCTAGATATGGAATTGCTGGATTTCACTGAAGTCAAATTTTCAGCTTTTTAAGACGCCAAATTGTGTTCCACAAGAGTTACATCATTCCCTTATTTGTTGTCTCAGTTATTCTCACTTCCTTGTCTTTAATCTTATTTATTTTTTAATTTCATTAATTTTTTACATCCTTTGAAATTTAAAAAAAATGTTTTATTCTAGTATTATTAACATACAGTGTTATATTCATTGCAGGTGTACAATATAATGATTCCACAATTCTGTATTTATCACAATAAGTGTACTCTTCATCTGTGTCACTTATTTCACCCAGTCCCTCATCTGTGTCCTCTCTGGCACCATCAGTTTGTTCTCTTTAAGAATCTGTTCTTTTTTTATTGTCTCTTTAATTTTTCTGTTTGATTAAATTCTTAATTTGAACTCCACATAATGACTGAAATCCTGGAGTATTTATCTTTCTCTAACTCATTTTACTTAGCACTATACCCTCTAGATCTATCCATGTTGTTACAGCAAATGGCAAGATTTTATTCTTTTTTATGCCTGAGTAATCTAGTGTGTGTGCACACATGGGTGCATGCATGCACACAACACATCTTTATCCATTCAGCTATGGTTGGACACTTGAGTTACTTCCATATCTTGGCTATTATAAATAATGCTGCAATAAGCATAGGGGTGCATATATATTTTCAAATTAGTGTTTTCATTTTCTTTGGGTAAATACATAGTTATTTTTTACTTTAAAATAGAAAAGCCACCTGGAAACTAGTAGTCCTTCTCTTCCCATTTCTGGCATAAAAGCCCACTAAACACCCATCTTTATCACTTTATTTTATAAAACTTCCTTATATGTGTTTGTCCTCTGTTTGTTATCTGCCACTGTAAAAGTAAAAAGTTTTCTAAAACTTTTTGTAAAAGCTGTAGCCATTTTTTTAGTTGAAATTCTTTATAGTTACTCAATCCTTTTATTCTTATACATTTTAAAATTCTGCTTATAATACTGCAGAATTGTAGAATTGTATAACCAAATTCTGACAATTACTTAAGTTAAAATTTCATTCATTTAGTTCTTTGCTTGATACAGTGAGAGGGTTTTTTTTCATCCTTTTCTTTACTTCCTTTATAACAGGGCCCAGCTGGTCCCATTGGTTTACCAGGGCCAATTGGTCCCCCAGGACCACCAGGTTTGATGGTAAGCTTGCTTCTGTAATTTCATTTCTCCTACTTTAAAAAAATTTCTCTCAGGAATAGTAATATTATTTCTACTACTTGAAAGTATAATGTATTTTCAATGTTTACAATCTATATTTTTATTTTATTTTATTTTTTAAAGATTTTATTCACCCATTTGACATAGAAAGAGAGCACAAGTAGGAAGAGCAGCAGGCAGAGAGAGAGGGAGAAGCAGGCTCCCCACTGGGCAGAAAGCCTGATGAGGGGCTTGATCCCAGGACTCTGGGATCATGACCTGAGCCAAAGGCAGACACTTAACCAACTGAGCCACCCAGACACCCTATTTTTATTTTTTAAATATTACTTATTTACTTAGAGAGAGAGAGAGCGAGTGCACAAGCTGGGGGAGAGGCAGAAGGAGAAGCAAACCTCCCCCTGAGCAGGGAGCCGACAAGGGGCTCGATCCTGGGAGTCCAAGATCATGACTAGAGCCGAAGGCAGTTGCTTAATGGACTGAGCCACCCAGGTGCCACTAAACATTTCTTTTTTTAATTTATAGGATATTTTAAAATGCTATGGTAAACGATATACATGCTAAGTTATAGCTTCATTTTATAGATGTGGAAAAATGAGGTACATAAAAGGAAAGATTTTAAATAAAATATTTCATTGGTTACCTCTTGATGTGTCAGTGTTGAAGCTGATTCTAGCCATTGCATTAAGTCTTCTAGGGCAGTTCTCTAGTCACTTGATGAAATGTGTTTCTTCAAACTGCAGTTTTCTGTTTAAGAGGAACAAAAATGGGTATTCAGAAAAAAAAATTGGCTCTCATTTCTGAGGGGCCTGTGACAAAACAGTCGGATTGGTGAGGGTAATGAGTCACTCTGCAATGGGATAAGGATTTGTGTATCCTAGAAAAGAAGCAAAAACGTCTAAAGAGCTTGACTACGCAGCTAGTTTTCTTTACTACTTCTGTGGTCACTCATACTTTCTACTGTAATTAAATTCTGAGTATTTTTGCACCTGAAATACTTTGATTTCATTCAAGTCATGTTTTGGACTTAGAACTTTGCTTCTTAAAAGGGCAAGAAAATTGGACTTCAGTCAAAGTAATTTTTCATGTGCCTCTCCATCTCTCATCTACCATATATTTAAGTGACAGTTTTCATTATACCTTTATAGATTGCACAGTTTTGCTTGTGATAATTGGTTCTCTATTCTTGAATGAAGGAAATAACATTTGGTAAATACTAAAAGAATCTACCAGAAAGACTGATTTCTGCTTTCCTGGAAATATCTATGAGAGGATTAGAAAACCCCTTTGTTTAGTCTGTTTTGGTGGTAGACATCTTGCAAAGCATGAGACTCTGGACTATGGCACTTTTTCCTAACTCTGTTGTTACAACATCAGTATACCCTGGGTGTGTTGTTACATCTTGAATTTCCTCAACTCTTGTGGCTATATAACTGATTCACTCTGCATTTCTGAATGTTCCTTCAATTAACCCTGATTCAACAGGTGAAGCAAGGTCTTAGAAATGCCACCAGAGTACAGTATGTAAATGAATAGGTCCATTGAGATCAAAGAGGTGATATACTAGGGCAAACAAATGCCTGTTTAACTTTTCAAGCCTTGAAACATTTCAAAGGCCACATAAAATTAAAACTGAACTAACAAAGTAAATGGATGCTTTTAGAACTAGAGATTTAATTTCCTTAAGACACCAAAATTATTTACCTGTAATTCTGATATGAGAAATTTGATATGTTTGTTGCAGTTAACTTTTGTATTGATTTTTGGCACTTGTGTTACCTCCCTGCCTCTATATATCCTTGTATTTCTTCCCCTACCCACTTGTTTGCTGTCACAGGAAGTCTCCACATTCATTTGGCTTGTTAAAATCAATTTAAATCTGAGAAAAAAACAGGAAAATATTATTTTGAAGGGCTTTTTCAGTCCTCTTTTTTTTATGAAACCAAATAATGATTTTGAAACTGAATAATTTTTTAAATAAACTTATTAATATATCCTTTTTTCCCCTGTGTCTTCTCTTCTTAGGGCCCTCCTGGTCCACCAGGACTTCCAGGACCAAAGGTAATTTTCTTTTATGTGCATTTTATTTGGTGTGAATTCTTTCTGTTAGTGTCAATGAGATTTTAAACTAAAACCTCTCTCTTCAGGGGAATATGGGCTTAAATTTCCAGGGACCCAAGGGTGAAAAGGTGAGTATAGAAAAATGTTGATTATGCAGCCCTCAATTTTATCCTTTCCTCATGATTTGAGCTTGTCTTTTTGCAATTGACTTAGCTTACATTTTATATTATTGTCTGTGTAAATTACGAAATATTACTTTCTTATTAAATCTTACAAACAGGGTGAGCAAGGTCTTCAGGGCCCCCCTGGGCCACCTGGGCAGATCAGTGAGCAGAAAAGACCAACTGATGTAGAGTTTCAGAAAGGAGATCAGGTGAGTATGTAGAGAGGAAATCAATGAACATTTTGCTATAAAAGCAGCATTCCATTAAAATGCATTATAAGCTGGAATATAATTATATGGAAGGTACTTTAAAAATAACAAGAGTTTGAGATAATTAAATTTTTAAAGAGCTTTATTGAAATATAATTTACATACCATACAGTTCACCCATTTAAAGTGTACAATTCCATTCTTTTTTGTGTATTCACAGGGTAGTGAAACCATGACTACAATCTAATTTTAGAACATTCTCATCAGCCACCCTCCAAACCCCATACATATTTGTTGTTACTCTTCATTTCTCCCCAAACTCTCAGCCCTAGGCAACCACTAATCTACTTTTTGGCTCTGTAGATTTCTTGACTCTGATCACTTCACATAAATAGAATCATACAGTATATGGTCTTCTGTGTCTGGCTTCTTCTACTTAGTATGTTTTCACGTTCTTCCATATTGTAGCATGTATCAGTACTTCATTTCTTTTTATGGCTGAATAATGTTCCCTTGTGTGAATATTCCACATATTATTTATCCCTTTATCAGTTGATGAACATTTGTATTGTTTGCATTTTTGGCTATTATGAATAATGCATTCATGTACAAAATTAGGTCATGGTAAGGTCGATGGTCATTGTCTTAGATGACTATCTTCTCTATAGTTCACTGATATACAAAGAGAAAGATGCTATTATAAACCATTGTCATGTTTAGAAATAATTATCTGATACCTTGCTTCTATAGAATAGATGAGATCATACATATCTTTTATAGCACAGTGACCCACCCTTGAACAAAGTGTGTACATTGTTGTTTCACTTAAATGCTAATAATAAAGTTAAGAATTAAGGACAAATTGTACTGAAACTCTACCTTCAATATGGATTGGGTCATTTAATTCTCTGCCAAAATGTATGTGTGTTATATAGACCCTATATCTCCTAGTTTTAGGTATTCTTGCTTTTCATAAAATGTATCATTAATAATTTCATTTCAAGTGTTGTCTTTTTATTTACCTCAAAACTCAGCTTGTACATACATTAGAAATGAACTGAATTAACCAAAGATGGCTCTTGGTTCTTTTGCCTAGCAGATTTCAACTTTGAATTAGAAACATCCTATTATCTTTGGTTATACTACATGAGTCTATAGTTCAGTTTGTTAAAAGTATTCTTAGCTAGCTCTAGTATTAATGTTGCTTTCCTTTCCCCTACTACTGCGTAGGGACTTCCTGGTGACCGAGGGCCTCCTGGACCTCCAGGGATACGTGGTCCTCCAGTAAGTCACCTAAAATTCTTTAATGTCATTTAATGTAAATTAGTATTGATACATAGCACTCCATGAACCAGTGTTAAACCACTTTTGTGTGTACAGGGGCCTCCAGGTGGTGTGAAAGGTGAGAAGGGTGAGCAAGGAGAGCCTGGCAAAAGAGTAAGTACTATGACCACTAATTCTCTTTGGAAAAAATTTTAAATATGTGTTTGTGTGTGTGTAATTTTATTCTTTCCTCTTAATTCCTATTATCTTTGTCTCAGAATATCATATTCATTTATTTATTGTAATAGCAAAGTCTGAAAAGTTTACTTAATAGTCCAAGGCAGGGATAAAGTTTGTTATGTTCTTTAATCTCATACTTCCTAAATAACAAATTTATATTCTTGCATTTCTTTTAATCTTATAGGGTAAACCCGGCAAAGATGGAGAGGATGGCCAACCAGGAATTCCAGTGAGTAGATAAAGCCTGTCCCCTTCACCTCACCCCCCAAAATAACATTTGTATGTGGTTCTAGAGACGCAGGATGGCAAACAGGCTTGGGTTTGGAAATAGTTATTATGACTGAAAATTATACCTTCTCTTTTGAATACAAACTTAAAATTTCTTTGTTAAAAAACAAAGTTCAGATTTTTAAGTCAGATTTATTGAGATATAGCATGTATACAGTAAAATGAGCCATTTTCAGTGTACAGTTCTGTGTATTTTGGCAAACACATACAGTTGTATAATCAGCTTTAAAATCAAAAACAGTTCCATAACCTTCAAAAGTTCCCCCAACATTCTTTTGTAGTCATCTTCTCCCTTACCACCCAAAGCCCCTGGCAGCATTTGATGTATTTTCTATCCCTATGATATTCCTAATTCCAGATTGTCATTTAAGTGTAGTCATATTGTATATAGCTTTCTGAATCAGGATTCTTTCACATAGCATAATACATTGTACTCTTTATCAATAGTTCATTCCTTTTATCGCTGAGAAGTATTTGTTTGTAGGGATGTATCAAGATTTGTTTATCCATTTGTCCAGGGGAGGATATTTTGGTTGTTTCCAGTTTGGGCCATTATGAATGAAACTGCTCAAAACATTTCACATACAGTATTTTGTGTGAACATAAGTTTTTTTTTTCAATAAAAGTTTTGACAGATAATTACTACAAAATAAAGTAGAAAATAAAAACATGCAAGTCTAGGAATATTATTTCAAGCAGCCTTAGTATCAAGAGTATGCACAATAGATGTTAAAAGAGGTTTTCTGCGGTGACTAACATAACATAATAAAAAAAAAAGGTTTCAAGAACAGAAAATTTGATGAAATTTTGGAGACCATTCTGAAGGAAAGCAGTAATTCTTAACAAGATTAGAAGTTGGAAGTCTTAAAATCAGATAAATTGGTTTCCAGATGATTTTGCCAAATAGGCAGTCCTCAATTTGTAAACTCTATAATCACAAATTACTTTAACATAAAATGGTTTAAGGGGAGGCACATTCAGGGCCTTAGCTCCTGACAGATTGGTCTTTGTTTCATGGTTTAGGCTGCCATGATAATCAATAATTACCTCTGATTGGTTTTGACAGATATCTTCAGGAAAAAGACTGTTCTCTGTTTTCACTGGCAAAACTCAAGTCAGGTCAAATAAAGATAGTCACCAGACAGGTCAAAAAATGACAACTCTTTGGGAATAGGTACTTGAAGAAGCTCCATCCTAGTTCTTTCCCTTCCATTTGCTGCTACGCTGCTGGTTTTCACCTTGATTGTGAACTGTTGGTTTTCAAGGATACCATGGGGCTGAGGAAGGGTGTTGGAACTAGAGCAAGTTAAAATGTCACAAAGCTCTGTGATCTTACCAAGATTAAGTCATTTTGTTTTCCCCAACAAATACTTCCTGGATTGCTACAAGCCTTTGGTTAATTTCTAGTGTTCTAAAAAAGTTGACTCTGACCATTTTTTGCCAGTGTTCTTTGTTGCTTTTATGGAGAAGAGGGCGTTTGGACATCTTGACTCTACCATTTTTTTTTATTATGTTATGTTAGTCACCATACAGTCGTCAATTATTTTTGATGTAGTGTTCCATGATTCATTGTTTGCATATAACACCCAGTGCTCCACACAATACATGCCCTCCTAAATACCCATCACCGGGCTTACTCTACCATTTTTGCTGATGTCACCCTGATCTCTATATTTTAAAGGGTTTGCCTGGTGATCCTGGTTACCCCGGTAAACCAGGAAGGCATGGAGAAAAGGTAAGAATTTTAATACTTTGAAGTGACTGGTTTTATTCTACTTAACATAATCCTTTTCTCTTCCAAGGTTTTTTAATTTTTTAATTTTTTTATGATTTTATTTATTTGACAGACAGAGATCACAAGTAGGCAGAGAGGCAGGCAGAGAGAGAGGGGGAAGCAGGCTCCCTGCCGAGCAGAGAGCCCGATGGGGGGCTTGATCCCATGACCCCGAGATCACAACCTGAGCCGAAGGCAGAGGCTTAACCCACTGAGCCACCAAGTCGTCCCCCAAGGTTTTTTTTAAAGATTTATTTTATTTTATTTATTTGAGAGAGAGAGAGGGCACGAGAGGGTAGTGGTCAGAGGGAAAAGCAGACTCCCCACTGAGCAGGGAACCTGATGTGGGACTCAATCCGATCCTGTGACTCAAGGAGCCGAAGGCAGTTGCTTAACCAACTGAGCCACCCAGGTGCTCCCAAGGTTGAGTTCTAAATGAAAAATTTCTTAATAACTAGCTTTTGTGTTCAAAACATACCTTCTTTATTCATCTTTTGGTGTTTTGTATCATTTCCTCTAAACTTTCATTCATTGTCCTAAATCACAATCCATGTGATGGAATACATGAAGAATTGTTTAACTTTAGCATTTCCATTGTGAAAAGTTGGTGCCTTCATTTTGAGCATGAATCGGCAAAACTTTTGTTTTTTAGAAAGTGGATTCAGCTCTGTATTAGTGAGGTCCTCATACTAAAAAGGCTTGTAGCTGTGAATTTAGAATGTCTCCACTAAACATTTCCATTCTCTTTGCAGTCATTGTCTGAAAGTCTGTGGCTAATTCTTTGTCACTTTTTTTTTTCATTTGGCTATACAGCCTGACTGGAAGTCATTTATTTAGTTATCTATTTTAAAAGTGACTTTGAAAAAATGTACAAAGCACACATTTCCCTTATTTATAGCAGACCACAAAATATCAAGTTTTCTAATCTCTGTGGTCTCTAACTGCCTTATATGAAAACTAATATTGAAAAGCATTTTTTTGCAAGCAAGGAAGAAAAGGTGTTACAAACTTGAATGTACCCAGAGGGCGCATGTTTAATGGTGATTTATCTCTAAACTAGATCAACTTCAAGGTTGGACTAGGAGGCACAGCCAGAATAAAGGAACATAATAAATACTCAGACAACAAGATTTTTTTTTCAAGTAGTAAGTAAAGTGATAGGACAGAATAACTCTTTAAACTAAATAAATGAAGCTTTTAGATAGATGAAGAGTTCCTATGAACAAGTCTAGAACAAAAACAGGGTTGAGAAAGACATCTATCTTGGGTCTTAGCCAGTAGAATAACAGTTGCATGCTGTGTTTTTCGTGCTGTTGTACCTACTAGTTTATAGTAACTGTTTTTTCTCTGAATTTGTCTTTCATTAGTTTCTAAGAGGAAACTCACAAAGCAATTATAATTAATTAGTTGTTGCTGATTACAGTTAAGTCCATCAGCTCTAAAGTATCTGTCACTAATTGAAATATCTGAGACAACATCATGGGTCTTCCCAGACTTATTTTAATACTGTCTCATTGCCTTAAGTTGTGTTTCTCTTGGAGATATTTTATTATGGATTCCTGGGTCTTTCTGAAACTTAGTTATCTGCTATGTTTTTAAGGAAATTGGTGTTTTTATGTGATTTTTTTTTTTTACTAATCTACTTTACACTTATATTAAACAGGGCCAGAAGGGTGACATTGGCCCAACTGGGCCTCCTGGACTTGTAAGTTTTGTTTTTTTTTGTTTTTGTTTTTGTTTTTAGTCTTCATTTAGCAAATTTATATGAATGCATTCTTATTTTTGTGCCTTAGTATTCCTATCCTTTTCCTCATAGAACACAAAATTCCAAGTCATTGGTAACTTCTACTGGCTTAAAAGTCTACATCTAAAAACTTCAGTAATGTTAACCTCAAAGACTTTGTATTGTTCTTCCTGTATGTTACTTCTCCATAGTAAAGGTTCAAAATTATGGCACTGGGTTGTTTTGCATCATGAATGCCAAGTTATTTCTCAAGTAACCAGCAGGTGGTGCAAGTGTTGCTTATAAAGGTTCAATAAAAGATACTTGGGAAACTAGGGATTGGCCCTTTCCCCTGCAGAGCTCTGGAAAGATGGATTTGGTCTTAATAGGTTTTCTCAGTTAGTGATTGTCTGATTCACACATCTTTCTTCCTTGGGTATGTGCTTTCTGGGGGCTCTTAATCATATGTAGGAAACTGCTCTATGAAAGAATAATTAGGGGGTTTGCAGATTTTGTCGTGTTTGCATTCACCACGAAATTTAAGTCAAATATATTTCCAATCTTATTATGAATAAAATATCATTACTACAGTTTGACATATTGGCTTTCGTTTGGTTAAAATTTGGTAAGACTCTTGGTTTTATACTGCCTTGAATCTGTAAAGGTGCAGGTGTCATAACATCTATATATTCAGATGTTTGGGTAACATTAATTCTTGCTGTCCATAGTAAGTCTCAGATATTGATACTTAGTACTTAACAAATCTAATGAGGATATACTTAAAGATCTTAGACAGTTTTTATTCACTTTCATTTTAAAATCAGAATTTTAGTTCTCTGAGAAATAGTTCCTTTATAAAATTAGATAATAACATTTTTAAAGATTTTACTTATTTATTCATGAGGGATGGAGAGAGAAAGGGAGACAGAGGAAGAGGGAGAAGCAGACTCCCTGCTGAACAGGGAGCCCAATGCGGGACTCAGTCGCAGAACCCTGAGATCATGACCTGAGCTAAAGGCCAACGCCTTTATCTGACTGAGCCCCCCAAGTGCCCCTGAGATAATAACATTTTGATAAATATCAGAAGAAATGGAAATTTTAAAAAAGATTTTATTTATTCATTTAGCAGAGAGGGAGAGTACAAGCAGGGAGAGCAGCAGGCAGAGTGAGAGGGAGAAGCAGGCTCTCCGCTGAGCCAGGAGCCCGATGTGGGACTTGATCCCAGGACCCTGGGGTCACAACCTGAGCCGAAGGCAGCTGCTTAACAAACTGAGCCACCCAGCTGTCCCAGAAATGGAAATTTTGTGAATGTATTCCTATCCAGCAGCTCACTTTCCCTTTTGAACTATCATCTCCATTCCAGGTCGCACAACTTTCAGTCTCCTTTTGTCTGAATAGTTCTATCCAATAGAATCAGGATGAAATATTGTACTTTGGCAGTAGGTGTTGATTTGTATGCCAGCTCAACATTTGCTTAAATCTAAAGCTTAATTATCATTATAGCTCTATGAGATTAATTTCTTTATATTTCAGTTATTTAACATGAAATTCTTTAGACAGTGAGATTCTAATAAGACCAAGAGAAAAGGAGTGATCAGTCAGTTGATTCTAATCAATAAATCCCTCCTAAAAGAGATGAGTTTGTTTCATTTTGTTTTAGAGGAAGAAAGAAATGTGGGTTGATAAAGAGAAAGATTGGGAGAAGGCATTATAGATATTTGAAATGGCATATTCAAAGCAAAGGGCAGGAATGTGCAAGATCCATGAAGTGGTTATAACCAGATAGACCTCACTCTCCTAAAACTTCACTGCTAGAAATAACAGGAGATGAAATAGGTGAGAGAGGTATGGAAAGGAGAAGAGATTTGACAGAGTCCATGGTGAAAAGTAGCATCAGACATAGTAAGAAGTGGTGAGCAATTTTGAGTCCTTAAGTAGGATAGCTAACACAGAGAAATTGATTTTTAAGGAAGTATATCCTAGCAGTAGATTGGATTGAAAGGAAGAAGCTCTGAGGTGCTTGTTAGTCCAAGTGTAAGATGGGCATAGTGGCTGTAGCAACAGGAAAGAAGGAGGTGAATTAGACATTTTCAGTAAAGAATTATCAGGCTTAGGTAACTGGAATGAACTGAATGTGATAAGAGACATCAAAAAAAAAAGTTCTAGCTCAAAAGCCTAGGGCTCTGAGGGTGGTAATATTATTACTGGTATTTAACAGTTTCTAATCAGTTGCAGGATAGGAGTGATATGGAATGTGGCTCATAATATGTGTACTTGTCTTGATGATAATTGCATGCAGAGCTTTGTGAAAATGATGACACTGTAATTGTGTGTAGCTGATAGGTTATTTTTAGAACAAATCACTTCCCCTTTGAGTTCCTTTATTTTTTTCTTTCATAATAAAGGTAATTCCTAGGCCTGGGACTGGTGTAACTGTAGGAGAAAAAGGAAACATTGGATTACCCGGCTTGCCTGGAGAAAAAGGAGAGCGAGGACTTCCTGGAATACAGGGTCTGCCTGGCCTTCCTGGACCTCCAGGTAAAAGAGACTGTACTTAATGTTCTTGTGTTTGTAGCATCTTTCCTAATCCACATGTCTGGTATTATCATACTAGTTTCAGGATGAGCAGGGCAGTAGAAGACATGCGTATTTTTTAATTGACGGATACTTCTCAACTCGTACTATAGCCTTTCTCGCCAAATTTCTCACCTGTACTTAAAAAAAAAAATCCATTGGATAGTTCCCTTTTACCCCAAAAATACAATTTCTACCTTTTATTAATAAACTGCACCCAGTGTTTCTGTGATCCAAAATGAATCATTACGTTTTTCATTCTGCTATGGAAGGGAATGCTATTCTAATAATGCCTAGTTTTATAATATTTCCTGTATTAAAATAGTAATTGACACTATCCACTTAGAATTCCAAAAATATATCTATGTAGAAATCCTTATAGTGATTTTGCTGTGCAGTAAAATTTGGGGGCTCAGCACTGAGTGTTATATCATTCCCTTATTGGAGATAGATAATACAGTAGAGCATTTCTAATTTGGCCATAGACTGAGTAGCACCCTTGTCCAGCATGTGTATTTGGATGTTCTCTAAAATGAAGACATAATATGGATTTATGTAAAATATGAAAAGGCATCTGGCAAAGCACCTGGCAAACATATATGTTTAATAAATTATTGGTCCCTACCCTTCAAAAATTTGACTAATGAATTAATAACATAATGAGATGAGTGATACTCAGTGATCCCCCCAAGGAGAAAGAATAAATGTGGGTTCTTTTCTTTCGAAGGATACACTTTGAATTTCTAATATCAAGGTAGCAGACTAAACACATACTATGTCTAGAAAATTCAGGTAAGGAATTCTTTCAGGATGCAACAAAAAAGTTATAGGATTAGGTCATATGAAAGAAAAATTAAGAGACAAGGGATAAACCTAGAAGTTCTAAAATTTACCATGCAGGAGTTCGACGAGGAGAGAATGGGACAACAGGCAATATTTGCAAAATTAATGACTGAGAACTTCTATTTATTGAAAGAAAACACGAGTCCCTATGAAAGTGTATGAATTACCAAGCAAGAGTAAGATAATAATACACAAATACATAATGACATATTGTAGGGACATTTTAGAATTTAAGGATAAAAAGAAACTCTTAAAAACTCTCTGAGGGAAAAGGCAGACCACCTACAAAGCAATGAGAGTCAGAGGAAGATATTGGAGCATTTTCAGAGTAATAAAGAAAAATAATTATGAATTTGGGATTCTTTATTACATCAAACTGTTATTGTAGTGTGAAGATAGGATACTTAGAAAATTTCCCACCTCCAGAACGTCTCTAAAGTAGTTACTGGAGGGTTTAGTCTAAGAAGAGGGAAATGAATTCAGGATGAACTTGGGGGTGGGAATGGGTGAAATATAAGAATGAATGGTTAGGAAAGATATTTTGTGGAACTATGATTATACACATTGTTACCATAGGATGAGGTGATGCAGAGAGAAGAGGGGGAAATCAATCATAAGGTTTTTTTGTCTTATTAGCAAGAGAGAATACTAATATTATTAATTCTCAGTTTTTAGAAAAATGTAAGTTTAAGTACATAGGTCAGAATTTTAGTAGTAACCACTAGAGAAGACTATAAGTAAAATGCATGACTTATACATCCTTTGAGAAAAGAGAATAACCAGAAATCTGGATTTACATAATATAATTTAGAATTGGGACAAAACAGACACAGACAAACTTTGGTAAATAGAAAATAAAATATAAGATGACGAGAAGTCAAAAACAAATCAGCAACTCCAATAAATTTGAAAGGACTAAACATTGATTAAAAGACAAAAACTAAAATAAAATTGAAATACGAATATATACTGTGCATAATAGGCCCATTTAAGTTAAAAGGACATAATTTTTTAAAATAAAGCTGTTGAAAGGTATTAGGGAAGTGCTATCTAAAAGAAAGCTGGTTTAACAATTCTAATACAGTATGAAATAGAATTCAAATCAAGAAGTACATTACAAAGAGAGATATTTCATATGGATAGATATAGACAGATTATACCACAATGATGTAAATGTCATGAAACTTTATACATCTAAAAATACAGCTTTGAATATATAAAGTAAAAACTGAAAAACTACAAGTGATAACATATTAAGGAGGTGAAAAATAAATCAGGATATAAATGATTTAAGCAACACTGTCAAGCTGCATATGTGGGAGAAAGAAAAGCTGTGTGCAGCAAAGTATATACATTCTTTTCAAACTTATGTGAAACATTTACAAAAATCTACTCTCCTAGATCAGAAAAAATCTTTCATTTTTAAAAAGATTTATCTATTTATTATTGAGAGAGCAGGTGTACATTTGCACACACACAGACACACAGGGGTGCAAGTTTGGGGAGGGGCAGGAGAGAATCTTAGAGCAGACTGGAGCAAGTGCCACTGAACTTGAGCCCAGTGTGTGCCTGGATCCCACCACCCATGAGATTACAACCTGAGCCGAAACCAAGCGTGGGACACTTAACTGACTGAGCCAAACAGGTGCCTCCTGAAAAAAATCTTTTAAAATTATTTTTAAATAATGGGATGCTATACAGAAATAAAAATGAACTTATAGCCACATTCAAAAATATTGGAACTTTACAAACATAATGAAAGAAGCCTAACATAAAGGAGTACATTCTGTATGATTTCATTGCAATGAAGTTCAAAAACAAGCAAAACTAATTCAGAAGTTAGAATATTTGTTATCCTTAGGAAAGAGAGGGCAGTGACTTGGGATGGGTAGATGAAGGGGCTCCTGGAGAGTTGGTGATGTTCTAGTTCTTGGGGGTACTGGTTACCAGATGTGTTCCTTTTGGATAATGTATTAAACTGTATACCCTTACACTTTTTGGTATGTATGCCATGCTTCAACATGCAAATCCAATCAGCTTGACCCAGAATTTTTTTTCTGGTTAGTACTAAGGTCAGCTGGCATAGCATTTGGTCCAAGACTCTGGAATTACATGATCTTGATCTCCATTCATATCCTGGATTTAACCACTTCCTGTCATGGAGATCTTAGCCAAGTTATTCACTCTCTGAGTTTCAGTTTCTTCATCTGTAAAACAGGCTTATTATGCTACCCTGTGTATAGTTATTAAGGTGATTAAATCCTCTCAAAAAATTAAAAAAATTCTTTGCAGGCTATGCTCTGTGACCACAGTGAAATGAAGTTAGAAATTAACAGCAGAAAGCACCAAATATCTTTACATTTGTATATTAAAATGAACATATGTAAGTAACTTTGGAGGTAAGCAAGAAATAAAGGGAAATGAATAAATGCTAAACAACCTTATATCAAAACTTATTAAGCATAGCCAAAGTGGTGACCTTAATGTATCACAAATTAATGATACTAAACATAAATGAGCTAATTTGAAAAAATAATAAGATCTGAAATAAGCACAAACAAAATAGAAGGAAAAACTTGATAAAGGTAAAAATAAGAAAAAAATATGATCAAGAGAAAAACAAGAGAAGGCACAAATAATATCAATAAAGTATTATTATCATAAATACAATTAAATTTTTTTAAATTACAAGAAAACTGTAAAACTCCATCAATATATTGGAAATTCTAAATGAAATATCCATTCCTCATGAAACAAAAAACACAAATTACTAAAATTTTCCTGAGAAAGTAAAAAAACCTTAGTAGATTAATTACCATGGAAGATTTAGAAATGTTAAGGATTTCTATAAAAAAACATTTTATAGGTGGTTATATAGTTTTGTGGATAAATTCTAAGATGTTGGGTGAGTAATTCTGATATTTTACAAACTTTTTCAGAACTTTTTTTTAAAAAAGGACATTTAATTTTATAACATTGACACCAAACCACCAAGGAGATAGCACTAGAAATAATTATAATTCACTCTCATTTATGAATATAAAAACAACAATCCTAAATAAAATATTTGCAAATCCAGAAAAACATGAAATAATATGATGATATGACCAACTAGATTTTACCCTAAGATTTCAAGGATGGTTCAACATTATTGTAATTGACTATATTGATAAATTAAAAGAGAATGGGCCAATATTTGCTAAGAAAAGAGTAAAATTCAATGCTCTTTCAATTTTTGAAAGGTAAAAGAGTTATCAGACTAGGTTTAGGGACGCCTGGGTGGCTCAGTGGGTTGAGCTGCTGCCTTTGGCTCGGGTCGTGATCCCGGGGTCCTGGGATCGAGTCCCCTGTCAGGCTCCTTGCTCGGCAGGGAGCCTGCCTCTCTCTCCGTTTCTGCCTGCTTGTGTCCTTTTTCTCTCTCTTTTTCTGACAAATAAATAAATAAATAAATAAATAAAATCTTTTAAGAAAGGAAAAAAAAAACTAGGTTTAAAAGGGAACTTGATGAAGCTGCTTCATATAGGAAGTATAGGACTGTGTAGGAAATGTCATACTTTTTGTGGTAAACATGAGGAACATTCACATTCAAGTAAAAAATAAGATACACATACTCAGAATTGTCTATACCATTTGTCCTTACACTGGAGAGACCAGCCAGTACACTACATCTGGAAGAAAAAAGAGGTGTAAGGATGGAACAAAACCCCAAATTTGAGTTATTCACAAACCCTATTATCATCTACCTAGAAGGCCTAAAAGAATCAAATGACACATTACCAGAACTTAGTATGTTTGCAAGGTGGACAGATATGATAGTTGCATACTTAAATAATTTGTCTTTCTTTTTACCAGCAGTAAAAAACTAAAACGTATAAGAAAAACAATCCAGTTAACAATAGTAATAGCAATAAAATTCACAGTAGTAATCAAATTAACCCATGAACAAACCAAACAAAAGATGTGTAAGACCTTTTTTCAGAGTTCTATAAGATATCATTAAATAATATAAATTAATAAATAATGGAGAGACCTAATTTCTTGATATGAGAACTCAATATTATAAACAGATGATTCTCTCAAAATTTAATATTTAAATTCAAATAAATCTCATTTAAAATTCCAGTATTTTTTAAATGAAACTGACAAACTGATTTTAAAATGCACTTAGAAGATAAATTTCTAAGTCTAGTAAAGATGGTTTTTATTCATTTTTCAGCTAACATCTTCTTTCATGAAAATAGAAGCATTTTCTTTTTTTAATCCTATTAATACTTTATTTCTGAATTTTTCCCAAAGCATTTTCTTTTTTTAATTTAAATTCAATTAGCCCACTTATAGTATATCATTATAAAGATGGTTTTGAAAAAGAAGATGTGTATATTTTCCTTAGCAGTTTTGAAAACGTTATTCAAATCATTTATAATTATAATGATTATTTTTATTATTATAAAAAGATGCGTTCATGTTACAGGAATAGGTAGTGCAGAAGAATGTCCAGAAATAGAGCCATGTTTGCATGAAAACTTTGAGATGCTTCTTTTTCTCTTCCTAATATTTTCTAGTATTTCTTAGATTAAAAGATCGTAACATCGAAGAAGAGCAAGTAGAGGGTTGTTAGTACATTTCCCAAAGTAGTAAAGCTACCTTAAATTATTCTTTCTTACACTCAAACTGGTAGTTACATTATTTAAAACTTTTCATGCTTTTCCAGATGTCAATTCTTAAAGAAAAAAATAAGAACATAACTGGCATTATACATTAAAGGAAGATCTTATCATTATTTACATCTCATTGAGAACTAAAGTAGTATCTCTAAAATAAGATCATTTTGATCACTTTATTTTTTTAATCTTAGGGACTGCAGTTACCGGTCCTCCTGGCCCCCCCGGCTTTCCTGGAGAAAGGGGCCAGAAAGGTGATGAAGGTCCACCTGGAATTTCTGTTCCTGGATCTCCTGGACTTGATGGACAGCCTGGGTCTCCTGGACTTCCAGGGCCTCCTGGCCCTCCTGGCCCTCACATTCCTCCTAGTAAGCTATACTTTTCTCCTAAATTCTGTGGGTTTTGTTTTGTTTTCATTCGTAGGTGAATCCAGCTGAAGGTTTGCACTATTCTACTGCTTTTTCTACTTTTGATTTTTGGTGATTCTTTGATGTTTAAATTATCTCTTGAAATTATCACCAATATTATATCTTCCTTTTGCTTATAGGTAGTTGTATTACTGCAGAGAAGTAACTGAAAATAGATCTTTTTTTTTCGAGTCTGCTTTCTTTTTGTTTAGTTTTCTGGATATTTCGCAACAATTAGTTTGCTATCCTTTATCTTGTCTCAGGTGATGAGATATGTGAAGCAGGCCCTCCAGGCCCTCCGGGATTGCCAGGTGATAGAGGACTCCAAGGAGAACAAGGAGTGAAAGGTTTGACCCCCATAGTCATTCCTTCATTCTTTCAGATCTTCAGCCAAATGCCCTATATCCTCCACTCTACCTTAGTCACTCACTGTTATGGTCTTACTCCCAAGACCATCTCATCACCAGTAGTGCACACTTACATAATCTTGATTTCATGAATTCCATTTTCTGACCACTGTATCCTTTCTAGCTCACTACCTATAATAACCTGACTCCAAGATTACCTCAGCCTCACTGATACCTACCAATTTTGACTTCCCCTCAACCTTTTGATATTCTTTCTTCCCTCATAACCTATAAATGTCAGGATCAATCATTGTAAACAATCCCATGTATAAACCCTTGCCTCCTTCACCCTTCTCTCACTTGATTGTATGAACTCACTTGGAACAAAAGCCTAGTTTTGGTATTTCCAAATGATCACATCTTCTGAGCCTACACCTTCTCTTCCCTCCTCAAATTTTTAACACCTCCTCTTCCATTCTCATGTTAAGATTCTGACCTACTTCTACTTCCACTGACCAACTGAAGCAGTAAGAGAATTTTCACAGATTACCACTATCACATTTACCTACCTACTTGAATCTGTGCACATATATTCTGCACTCCAGCCTATTACTATCACTGCTCTTATCTAAAGCCAGTTCTTCTATTTGTACAGTAGATTCCATTCCCTCTTGTGTTCCCAAGGATTTCATTCCAGAAATTCCTGCCTCTCCCACATTGTCAGTTTTTCCCTTTTACTGGATCATTCCTGGCGGCATACAAATATACCTTTTTTCACCCAACTAAAAAATACCTTATCCCACTTTCCCTGCCAGAGATCCTGCTCTATTCCCTTGCTCCCATTGCAGCAAAACTCCTCCAGAATTTTCTACTTACCATCTCTGGATACTCTTACTCCAATCAAGTTTTTACTCCTCTAATCCACCACTCCATAGATGCTGTTTTTGTCAAAGTCACCAGCAGCCTATACCCCGCTAATCCAAATATCTTTTTTTACTCTTTTTCCATTTCTAAACACTTTCCTCACTTGTCCTGATTTTCTTCATACCTCCTTGGATTATTACTATATTAGATATAGAGGTAGTGATAGAGATAGATATGTCTATATAAATCCCTTTCTGTATAGTTGTCTATCTCAATCTCTTTATATGTATATCAGTGTATCTATATAATCTCCCATGAAAAATACAGAACTTTTCCAGGACTCTAGAAGACTCTTGTGCCCCCTAGTCAGCACTCTCAAAGGTAACCACTAGCTTGTCTTCTATCATACATTAGTTTGCCTAATCTTGAACTTTGTATAAATGGACTCATACAATATGGGCTCTTTTGTGTCTGATTCTTTTGTCCAATATTATGTCTGTAGGATACCTATATTTTTGTTTCTAGCAATATTTTTCACTTCTCTTTGGTGTTCTTTGTATGAATATACCTGAATATTCATTCTAATGTTAACGTACATTTGGTCTAGGGCTATTATAAGTAAAGCTGCTATGAACATTCTTACACATATATTTTGTACGACATAAGCATTCATTTCTTTTGTGTATATACCTGAGAATGGAATTGCTGTGTTATAGGGGTAGTTGCAGGTGTTGTTTCCATAGATAACACCAAACCATTTTTCCAAAGTGGTTTTAGTTTCTAGTTACCTGATGACTTATTGATGTCAAACCTCTTTTCTTATAGTTCGTATATTCTCTTTGTCAAGTGCCTTTTTCCTATTTTTAATTGGGTTGTTAGATATATGTATCACAACTATCTTCTTCTATTCTGTGACTTGGTTTTTTACTCATGGGTTTTTTTTAGCATAAGTTATTAATTAGAAGAAATCCAATCATTAATGTCTTCTTTTATGGTTAGTGTTGTTTATGTTCTATTTTAGAAATCTTTGCTTATCCCAAGATATTATCCCAAGGTGATATTTCTATGTGTTTTCTTCTAAAAGCTTTATCATTTTGACTTTTACATTTTGATCTTTTATCTGTCTTCAAGTAATGTTTGTGTTTGAAGCAGGCATCAAAGTACTTTTTCCATATGGATATTGAATTGGCTCAATATTGTAGTACAAATGACCATCATTTCTCCAATGAATCACATTAGCACTTTTGTTGTAAATCTTAATGATACCATATGTATGAGTCTGTTTCTGACCTCTCTGTTTTGTTCATTGTTCTATTTGTTTCTCCTTCCACCAATGCTAGACTATCTAAATTATTGTAGCTTTATAGTAAGTTTTGGCTTAATTTGCATTTTGGCATGTATTTTAAATTTATCTACCCAATGTATAATTTTGGAATGCCCCAAATATTTTAGTCCTTTTCCTTCTTCTGTATTTGAACTCATTCAGTCACTCTCCTGACTTTAAATACTACATATTTGCCAGTGACTTTGAATTTTATATCTCTTGTCCAGAGATAACTTTTTTCCTCTAGATTAGTATATCCAGCTGTCTACTTAACATTTTGAACTTGACATTTGACCAAGTTAAAGTCCTGATCTCTGTTGCCTCTTCCCTCATAATTTTACCACTTATATCTTCCCTTTTTAAAATGCAGGCCACCCTAGCCTTTTGGTTGCTTGGGCTAAAAACCTTGGAGTCATCTTTGATTCTCTTCTTTGGTATTCCATGTATGATCCATGAGAAAATCCCATGAGCTCTATTTTCAGATATACCCAGAATCTAACTGGTTCTCCTCATCTTCATTGCTGTCACTCTGGGATGAGCCCTCATCTCTCCTAGATTACTTTAGCAATAGCCACTTAAATGGTTACCCTATTTCCATCATTGCACATCCTTTCTGTTCTCAATATAGTAGCTAGAGACATCCTTTTAAAACTTAAGTCATATCTTCCTGCTTTCTGTTTACACTTTTTTACTGGATTCTCATTTCACTCATTGTAAAAGCGAGGCTTTACGGTGGCCTATGTAATGTGTTATGATATACCACTCATTATAACCTGTGAACTGTCTTGACGTGCTTCCCTTGCCTCTCTCTACTCCAGCAGTCTGGTCTCCTTGATGTTTCTTGAAAAGGCCAAACATGGCTATTCTTTCTTCCTAGAGTACCTCTACATTCATTAGGCACATGTCATATCCTTTAAGTTGTTTTATCATATATCATCATCTCATTTCACCATATTATTAAAATTGTAACCTGCCACCCATCCCTAGCATGTTCAATCACATTTACCCAGGTGTATTTTTTCTATAAACATAACACCTTTTGATATATTTATATCTATATCTATATTATACATATATATTATATTTTATATATATATATATGTTAATAATTTGTTACCTTCATTGTTTATTATTCCTTTCCACTGGTAGGATGCAAACACCATGAAGGCATGGATTTTTGCCTGTTTTGTTTGTTTTGCCTGTTTTGTTTTGTCTGTTTTGTTTACCAGTATATCATAGACACCTGGAACCAGTACTTGGCAAATAATAGACACTTGGCAAATATTTATCAAATGAATTGATTCTAATATAGGCTTCTCTATACTACACTATTGGGTTGGAATGTTGTTCCTTGATGCTAACTTCTTTAGAAGCTACCTAAAGGAGATAGACATACCCCTTTGAGTAAAATTTGTTTCTCAATATGCTTTTCTCTAGGTGACAAGGGTGACACCTGCTTCAACTGTATTGGAACTGGTGTTTCAGGGCCTCCAGGTCAGCCTGGTCTACCAGGTCTTCCAGGTCCTCCAGGTAAAACATCCTGCCTCAGGGCAACCTTTTAAAAATATTTCTTGGCTAAATATTAGTGAGCTCAGTTTTATAATGATGCCAGTTTCTCATATTCATAAATAATTAAATATGAAATGCCTCTATCTGCTACAAAATAGATTATGCTCTTGTTTCTAATACCTGAAGCTACCAATATTTTCTCTTAAAGTCTTTTGACAATACTATTCCAAGAAAAATATCTTCCCTGTTTTCCATATGGTGAGGAAAATAACTTATACAGAGTGAAAATTCTTTCTTCCAAAAAGCTGGGGAAAGAGCTCATAATGTCTGGCCCCTGAGTGTAGTTTCCAGTGACAGAGCTTCTAGTCTTTGGGGATGTATCACATGTCATTAAGGGACAGGGCTTCTACTGTAGTTTGGCAACCAACTGCCCATATTTCTCTTTCTATACATAACTCCTCCTTCCCTGTTTCCAATCAAAATTATATTTGATATCCATCAGACCCACAGCTCTCTCTCAACTGCCTCTGGGATATCCCAATATTATATTCTCTTGAAATCACACTTTATGTTTGTGTCAGGGATGTCTCTTACCTTTCTGTCTAGTATGTCTGCCAAAGAAACCAATTCATTTAGCACTTGGAAATACATTTTTGGATGGTCTTATAGCTGCCACTGGAAGTTAATAATCTAGCTTTGTACCTCCAGTCTAGTGGTTTTCAAACTTGGGAGTACATTAGAGTTACCTGGAAGACTAGTTAAAAACCCATATTGGTGGTGCCACCCCCAAAGTTTCTGATTCAGTAGACCTGGGGTGGGGGCCCAAGAATTAGCATTTCTAACCTTCTAACCAGTACCCAGGTAATGCTGATACAGCTGATGGAGGGACCCATTTTGAAAACCACTTCTTTAGTAATATTTCCTCTAGTCTTTGAGCACCAAATATTTCTCATAAACCAAATTTTATGAAGTGGTGAACTAAAGAAAGGACTCGTAGGGATTTGGGAAATTTGTTTAGGTCAGAACGAAGAAAGATTTTCAAACTGTGTCCTTATCTTTCTCCACTTGGCAATAGGGTGGGTATAGGAACCTTAACACCTCTGTGCCTGGCAATTGGTAGCTGTGAGCTCTGAGAGGCTTTGTAGTTGGAAACATTTAAGGATACACTATCGTATAGATTCACCTAAAAGAAAGGATGATTGCTCATTTTGAGAGTATAAAACAGGAAAATAAAAATGTGACTTGTTATATGTGATTGAGAATGGGATTCTTATTTGAAAACTTGACTTCCTGACGTGATGATTTTTATATGAGCTTTGTCAGGGGCTCAGGGTCAAAGTTCACATTATTGTGTGTGTGTGTGTGTGTGTGTGTGTGTGTGTGTGTGTGTGTGTATGTGCATGTATTAGGATCTCTTGGTTTCCCTGGACAGAAGGGAGAAAAAGGACATGCTGGTCTAACCGGTCCCAAAGGATTAACAGTAAGTTTTGAGTATATTATAGAACACACACACACACACACACACACACACACAAAACCTAGAAGAAATCCATTTACACTTTGGTTTTCTCTTGTGGATATATATAATAAAAAAATTTAGTTCTTCTGTTAATTTGTGTTCTTTTTGATTCCTTGACTCTCCCTGACTCACATGCCTCACTTTGTTCTTAGCTTTGTACACTAAATGTCATTGGGTGGGTGGATAGGATAAACTGGAGAGAAAAATATGTTGGAAAAAAAAGAAACTGATTTTTTTCTTTTCTTCTTTTTCCCTTCTTTCTTTTTCTTTCCTCAGGGCATACCAGGAGCTCCAGGTCCTCCAGGCTTTCCTGGATCTAAAGGTGAACCTGGTGATATCCTCACTTTGCCAGGAATGAAGGGTGACAAAGGAGAATTGGGTTCCCCAGGAGCCCCTGGGCTTCCTGGTTTACCTGGTACCCCTGGACAGGATGGATTGCCAGGGCTTCCTGGCCCCAAAGGAGAACCTGTGAGTTGGTTTGATATTCTTGGTTTTGTGATGTCAAATTGTTACTTAGGGATATTTCCTAGGATGAGTCTGGTACTATAATGAATGCCCAATTAGTACTTAAAAGAATGTAACTGTAGGTAGTAATGATACATTGTTATTGACTATGTTGGGTTTCTGTACCTCCTTTTTCTCTCAGTTGTTTTATCTTCTTAACCTGTTACTATTTGAGTAATATTGGTTGGGAATAGGTGGGCAGGAAGTTAAGATGCTTATGGGTCAGTGTGAGGTTCCCCTTCTCTTATACTACATATCTTTGTCTGGGTTTATTTGGACCTGAGAACAGAAGTCTAATTTGGTTCTATATATAGTAAGCTTAGAGGTTAGTGTGAGTAGATGGCCATGTGTTAGCTACAAACTTCTTGACTTACTGCTAGTGTGTAAGCTTTATGAAGGCAGAGATTTTTGCCTATTTTTGTTCTTTGCTGTATCATCAGCCCCTGACCCATAATAGAAACTAAAAAATATTTGTTGAAGGAATTAATAAATGGAATGATCACACATCCCATCCTATAATAACATACACTAATACAGCTTTTAAGAAAAAATATTTATAGGTGTATCATTTCTTTAGTTATATTCAGTAATACCAATATACCAACTTATATCTATATGTTTCTGCGTTAAATTTTTCCGTTTTCAGGGTGGAATTGCTTTTAAGGGTGAAAGAGGTCCCCCTGGGAATCCAGGCCTTCCAGGTCTCCCAGGGAATAGGGGGCCTATGGGCCCTGTGGGTTTTGGCCCTCCAGGCCCTGTAGGTGAAAAAGGCATACAAGGTGTGGCAGGAAATCCAGGACAGCCAGGAATACCAGGTGAGTTTACTATAATTGTTTTGTTTTTAATTTGGCGCTTGAAAGTAGAAATGTATTATCTTCTGGCAATTCTTGGCTTCTTTTCATGAGAGATATGTTTCCCTGGCCATTTATATTTGGGCTTTTCAGAGCTCCTTAGCAAGGGAGCATAGTGTATGTGTTTTCTCTAAAGGGGGGGAGGTTCCCTCTTTAAATTTCTTCTGATTGTCTTCATTGTTTTTGTTGTTTGTTATTTTTAAGTACATGGTACATAAAGTTTAACAACTATAATGGAAACACACATGTACCTACCACACATGTCAAAAAACGGAAGATTGCCATCATCCTAGAAATCCCCATCTTCCTCTCTCTGTCCTTTTCTGATCATGATCCCCTTCCATTTCTCCAGAGGTAACCACTGTCCTGACTTTTGCATAATTTCCTTCCATTTGCCCCCTAGTTTTATCACCTAAATATGGATCCCTAAACAAAGTACTTTAATTATGCTTCTTTTTGAACTTCATAATAATGGAATCATAGGGTAAGTATTCTTAATGTTAACTTTGTGTATAGTTATAGTACATTCATTTTCATTGCTGTATAGTATCCCATTGTGTGTGTATGTGTGCACGCGTGCATGTGTGTGTGACATTTGATTTATCCATTCTGTTGTTGATGGACAATTGGGTCATTTATAGTTCAGGTGTATTACGAATAATGCTTCTGTGTACATCATCGTATATATATATCCTGGTGTATATGTGCACATACTTTTCTGAGGAAACATCAGCAAACTACAGCACAGAATTCAAATCTGGCCTGCTACTTATTGTCATAAATGAAACTTGTTTGAACACATCTGCACTTATTTACTATTGTCTATGGTTGCCTTTGCACTCCTACACATAGTCTCAACATTTTGTAGACCTGAGTACTTGCTACTGAGACCTTATGGCCCACAAAGCCTGAAGTATTTACTGTCTGGTCCTTCTCAGAAAAACTTTGCCAATCTCCAGACTGAGTATATATTTAAGATGCGCATTCTCAAAGCATAGAATAAATGCATCTTCAGCTTTACTAGATAATGTTCAAAGCAATTGTACCAGTTTCATCAGCAGTATTGGAGATTTCTTGTTGTTCTTCACCCTCATAAACATTTTGTACTGTCAGACTTTTTACATCCTTGTCAGTTTGCTGAGTGTGATGTAACTCATGACAGTTTTATTATATTCCCCTGATTACATTAAAGTTTAGCACCTTTTCATATGTTTGTTGACTGTTTCGATTTCCATTCTGAAATTCCCATTCAAGTGGTTTTTTGGACCATTTTTCTATGGGATTGTTTCTTTTTCTTATTGATTTAGGATTTTTAAAATATATATATATTCTGTGTATTGTTTGTTATCTATTCTGCAAAATTTTCACTCACTACAGCTTGCCATTTTCATTCTCTATATGGTGTCTTTAATCAACAGAAATTAATTTGAATGTAGTCACATGTATTAATCTTTTCTCTCGTAGTTAGTGCTTTTTTATATCAGGTTTTAGAGATCCACTTTTGTCCTGAGCCTATTTCAGGTTCTTATTTCAATTAATGAGAAGTAGGTGTATCTGGACTTTGCATATATGAAACCTTAAGGTGCCATTAGTTAACCAAAAAAAATATTTCTTGTTTACTGCAGTTTGAGTTTTGTTAGGCTCTTTTGACCTACATTTAAAAATATTTTTACAGATGGCCTCTTCAATCCTGGAAGCTCTTAAAACTGTCATCTACTTTTTCTTTTTGAAAGTTTATCCTTCTGTTTGGTATATTTCTTGGATAAATAATACGGGGGTATTTTTCTTGTGGGTTCTTGTTCGTGTGCATTTTCAAAAGATTATAGATACTTTCTTGTTTTGCTTTTAATTAAAAAGACATCTGTAGTCAAGTGAACACTTCTCACTCACTGTTTATTCCCTCTTGTTTGTAGGTCCTAAAGGTGATCCAGGTCAGACCATAACCCAGCCAGGGAAGCCTGGCCTGCCTGGTAACCCAGGCAGAGATGGTGAAGTAGGTCTTCCAGGTATGTGAGGAATTTTTTTTGGCCATGTCTTTAACACTTACTGACTTCTCTCTCTGAAAGTATCCCTTTCAAAAAAAAAAAAAAAAAAAAAAAAAAAACCTGCGTATCTCCATAGGTGATCCTGGACTTCCCGGACAGCCAGGCTTGCCAGGAATACCCGGTAGTAAAGGAGAACCAGGTATCCCTGGAATTGGGCTTCCCGGACCGCCTGGTCCCAAAGGTATGTAGGACTGGGCAGCAGGCAGGCTAGTTTAACTAGTTAGTATGACATTATTCTTTGATATAGTTCCCTCAACAAATAAAATATGGTAACTGTGCCTCTTTTCTCGGTACCGTAAATAATGTAAGTGAAAAGTCACAACATGTATACACTATAAATTTACTGTCTTTATCTGAAGCAGTCCAGACAAGAAAATATCTAAATTCTAGTTATGCAAAAATGATGTATAAGCTTTTAAAATTACAGAATTATTGTCTTTTGTGTTCACCATTATATTTTCAGGGCTTAGAAAAGTTCCTGGCACAGAGTAAGCACTCAATAGATACTTGTTGAATGAATGGATTGTATTAAGCAGAAAACATATTTATTACACATATGTATCCAAGTAATGTTTTATCCTAAATCATATTCTCTTGATTTATAGGGCTGTTGCTTCAGTTCTGCTTTTTTTCTCACAGAATTTATTTTCATGAATGGCAAGCATGCACATTGGTCTGAGAACAGTAGTTAAAATGGCCTTACTCATACTAAATGACTTCAAAAGAGTAAAATTTGACTTTATGTGTATGTTTGTGAATAATATTTACAGTTGTTTTTAGCTCACTTCCAGAATTATATGGTAGACCTTTTATCATACTATATCCAGATATAAGCAGAATAAAAATTTTCTGCATGTTTGTGTGGGAGTCATTCCTAATGTTTAGTTCTATCTCATTAGTAATAACTCTCATTTTCCTTTAGAAGAGTATAACTTCCACACACATTAACTCTATATGAAAATGACAGGACCATACATGATTGAGAGGGAATATCAGGTATTTGTAAGGGTTGATCCTGAGTAGTCAGCTAGAATATCAGTGTACTTTTCACATCTCACTGTAGTCACTAAGCATGGTTGGACAGGGTAAAAATGTGGGTTTGGGAGTTTGGGTATCTTTCTTAATGTGTCTTCTCTTTGGAGATTAAAAATGACTAATCACTGCACAGGTTTCCCTGGAAATCCAGGACCTCCAGGAGCACCTGGGACACCTGGAAGAATTGGTCTAGAAGGTCCTCCTGGGCCACCAGGCTTTCCCGGACCTAAGGTCTGAGATATTTTACTTTATTCTTTCCCCTTTTCCTATTTCTCCTATTCCCTTAGCTCTCTGCTTTGATGTAGACATTATTATCTCAAGTCTTCATTCTATAAATAAAGTTCGCTTATTATATTTTCACTTAAAAATATTTAACCTGGGGCGCCTGGGTGGCTCAGTCAGTTAAACATCCAACTCTTGATCTCAGCTCAGGTCTTGATCTCAGATCATGAGTTCAAGCCCCATGTATAACCCCAAACAGTCTTTCATTGTCGAGAGGTCATATTTGAAGCAAACAAAGTTTCTGGAACTGTTTTAGAGTCAAAGTTTATCTGATGAGATGAGATTAGATGAGAAAATACAATCATCAGCTCCCCCATACTTCTCTGTAGTATCAGCATACCATTTAACCTCTGTCCGTGCCTGTGTGATGATTGGTAGATAGCATGTCAAGAACTTCCCATACTGTTTTCCAGTCCCAATTCCATCCTACGTATATAATGCAAGCCACTGTTATTAGCTTAGTAATAACAGTAATATAATAATAATAATAATAATAGTAAATACTATGTTTGAGTTACTTTCCATTCTTTTTATTATATCTTAGCTAATCTTAAATTTTCCTTAATAACCTTCAGCAAACAGTTGTGTATAATTATCCTGTTTCTGTATTTTCTCTGTATTTAATTAATTTAAACTTTTTTGTGTTTTCATCATTGCTATTTCTTCCATGGGAAGAACAATTGACCATGACCCCAGCTCTCATGAGAAACCACTTCTGTATTGTCTAATTGTTCTTATTTTATTATGAACCTTTCAAATGAACACAAAAGTAAAAAGAATAATGTAATGAAGTTTCATATATCCATTACTCAGATTCCAAATGATTAAGATTTCATCATATTTACTTCATCTATTCCTTTTTTCTTTGCCAAAGTATCTTAACTCAGGTCTCAAAATCATATTATTTCACCTATAAGTACTTCAGTGTTAATCTCTAAGTAAATGGACATTTCATACAAGAAAAAAATTGTCATTATCACATTTAATCAAATTTAAAATAATTATCTAATACTCAGTCTGTAATCATATTTCCTCACTTGGGTTCTTTAATCTCATATTCTCTCAGTTATCTCTTTCTTGTGCTGAAACCAAATCCTTTAATTTGTTTCTCATCCTTCCAGATGTTCTCTCCAGTATGCCAATTATTTTTCATTTAGTTATCCTATTCCTTCCCCCATAGGGGAAAAAAGGTATTACCTTGTAATTTCTGCTTTAAATTCTCCATGATAAACAATAAACACCAAGAAAATCATGGGAGGTTTTGTTGTGTTTTCTCATGTGTATGCTTAAGGGAGAACCAGGACTTGGGCTGCCTGGGCCACCTGGACCCCCAGGACTCCCAGGTTTCAAAGGAACACTTGGTCCCAAAGGGGATCGTGGTTTCCCAGGACCTCCAGGTCTTCCAGGACGCGCTGGCTTGGATGGGCTCCCTGGACCAAAAGGTATAGAAATTACTGATACTTCTCAATTTGCTTTTATAAAAATTGAATATAACTTTTATAAAAATTGAAACTGTTGAGAAAGTTTATGGGTGATAGGTCCAATTAACTGAAAGCCTATGCTCCTACTCTGTCACTTTTTTTTTTATCTTCCATTGATATTTTTTTATATTTTATTTCATTGAATAGATGACTCAATCTCATATATATATATATATATATATATATATAGAGAGAGAGAGAGAGAGAGAGAGAGAGAGAAGCACTGAAAAGTCTTCCTTTTACCCCCTTCCATCTTCTGTTTTCTCCATCCCATATGTAGCCAATTTTTGAGTTATTTATCCTTCTAGTATTCCTTCCTACAAATATAAGCCAATAAGAATATATATTTGTATTTCCTAACTTTCTGAAAAGATACAATACTACCTTTTGACTCTTCGCACATTATTTTACTTAATTTTATATCCTAGAGATCACCTTATGTCAGTACATCAAAATCTTGATTTTTAAAAAATAGCTACCTAGTACTAAATTGCTTGGGTTTACCATAGCTTATTCTACTAGCTGCTAGTTGCTGTGTTGGGTTTTTGACAATCTTTTCTTATTAGAAATGATATCACACTGAATTGTCTTGCATGCCTGTTATTTCATATGTGTACAGGTATAATAGTTAGAATAATGAAAATAGATTTTTTCTGAATTAAAGGCTAAATGCTTCTCTAGATATTGTCAGATTCCTCTGTTTGCACCATACAGTCCCCAGCAATGAATCAGTGTACTTGTTTCTCTATAGCCTTGCTAAGTGTGTATGTTGACGAACTCTTTAATTTTTGCCAATCTGATAGAAGTAGGTATCAGTATAGTTTTTTAAATATTTTATTGTGAAAATTTTCAAATGCACAGAAAATTAAAAACTGTGCCGTGAACATTTCTATATCTACCATCAAGATTCCACAATTAACATTTTACCTCTGCCAACGTTTTTTTTTTACATTTCATATAAACAGCAAAGTAGAAAGAATTTTCAGTGACTACTGTATACCTATTATTGATATTCTATTATTATCAACATTTTACTATACATGATTTGTCACATATGAGTTCATACCTTTCTGTAAAAAATTGACTTATTTTGATACATTTCACAGTAAATTGTAACAGCAGTACACTTCTCCCTAAATACATTAGCATGCATATTATAACTATAATTCTCTGCTTTTTTTTTTCCTTTTGACATAAAATTCACATTAAGCGAGATGCACATATCTTACAGAGACATTTGCTTGATTTTGACAAATGCGGCACTGGTGTAACTAAACCCCTATCAAGATATAATCCCAGAAATTTCCCTTTTGCCCCCTTTCTCAGTCCCTATAGCGACATCCACAGTGGCAACTGTACAGTTATGATTTTTCCTTGTAAATTCATTCTACCTGTTCTAAAACTCCACATGGAATCACACAGTGGGTACATTCTTTGTAAGACTTCTTTCATCCAGGATGTTTTTGAGGTCCATTAATGTTGTTGTGTTTATTAAGAGTTTTTATTTTTTTATTATTATTTCATTGTATAGATATAGCAACATTTGTTTATCCATTCTCTGTTGATGGACACCTGAACGATGTTGAGTTTTTGGCTATTATGAGTGAAGCTGTTAAGAACATTCTTTTATAAATCTTTTTGTGGACATGTGCTTTCATTTTGCTTGGTGAAATACTTAAGAGTAGAATTGTTGAGTCATAAAGTAGGTATATGCTAGTTATATGAGAAGCTACGAGACCTTTTCCCAAACTGGTTATACCATTTTAAACTCACACCAGTATGGTATGAAAGTTTCAGTTGTTCCACATTCCCTCCAACACTTGGTGTTAATCAGTCTTTTCATTTTTGAGTTTTGGTAGGTGTGTTGTTAACATGTTTTGGTCTTAGTTTTAATTTCCCTGATGACTAATGATGTTGAGCTCTTTTACATGTACTGGTGGATTATTTACACATTTGAATATTTTTCCCATTTTAAAATATGGGTTTGTTTCTGTTTTAATTGTTAAGTTGGAAGTGATCTTTATATATTCTGCATACTAGTATTTTGTGAAATACATGTTTATGAGTATTTTATCCCTATCTTGTTCACCTTTTCATTTTTTATCAGTGTATTTTAATGAATAAAAGTTTTAGTTATTGATGTTTCATTTATCTGTTCTTTATATAATTATTTTCTGTTATGTATAAAAAACCTTTCCCAAAGTTCTAAAGATATTCTGTTTTATTTCATAAATTTTATAATTTTAGCATTTATGTTTAAAGCTATCATCCATCGCAAATAATTTTATTAAACATTATTTGTTCAAAATAGTTCCCTCCCCATTGAATTACTTTGGCATATGTGTCAAAGATCAGATGGTTATATATGTATAGGTCTGTTTTGTGCTATCAATTCTACTTCTCTATTTTACTGTCCTTAAGGCAGTACCAACTGTTTCTATTACTGTAGCTTTATAATAAGACTTGATGTCAGGTAATGTAAGTCCTCCAAGTTTGTTCTTTTTAAAAAAAATTCTTTGAATATCCTATACCCTATATATATCCTATATCTATATCTATATCTATATATCCTATATATAGGATATATCCTATATCCCTTTATTCTCAGGGTTGTTTAGATTTGTATTTCCATTATTATGAATAAAATTGAACTTTTTCTATGCTTAAGGGACATATTTTTCTTGTGAACTGCTCATGTCCTTTGCTCATTTCTCCATTGGTTTCTTCTACCTCCTTAATTCTGATTCCCCTAATTATAAATAGGAATAGAATTAGCTTAGCAGGTTTGGCAATTGTTTTTTCCTTACTTCTTTGTAAGGAATGGGACTCTCCCGGTCAATATTTTGACCCCCAGAGAGGAATTTGAAAAGCTCTGTACTACTAAAGCATGTAGGATGGATTCCCATTAAAGCAATATGACATCATAGCCCAATTTAGCCAGCCTAGAGTCTGCCAGTAAAAGCCCCAAACTACCCCAATACAAATTCTTAGATAAGCTCTTTTAAAAATACTTATCTGTCTTCAAGTAAACAGTTCTGGCCCACTGTAAACTGTAACACTCAAAAGTTACACATTGTGTTTTCCACCAATGATCTACCCCAGCTTAGACATGTGACCCCCAAAATTGCATATAGAGACATTCCACATGATAAGCTATGTGGCAAACGGTCTCCATATGGAAATTGCTCACTCATGATACTTTATTAAAATGTCCTTGAGGGGCGCCTGGGTTCCTCAGTGGGTTAAGCCTCTGCCTCCGGCTCAGGTCATGATCTCAGGGTCCTGGGATCAAGCCCCGCATTGGGCTCTCTGCTCAGCAGGGAGCCTGCTTCCCCCTCTCTCTCTGCCTGCTTCTCTGCCTACTTGTGACCTCTCTCTCTGTTAAATAAATAAATAAAATCTTTTAAAAAATATAAAATAAAATGTCCTTGAGATGGGTTAGGAAGAAATGGGTTGAAGCCTATTTTATTTTGTAAAATATTTTATTTATTTATTTGCCAGAGAGAGGGAGTGAGAGAGAGAGACAGAGAGAGTACAGTACAAGCAGGGAGAGCCACAGGCAGAAGGAGAAGCAGGCTCCCTGCTGAACAAGGAGTCTGATGAGGGACTTGATCCCAGACCCTGGGGATCACAACCTGAGCCAAAGGCAGACACCTAACCAACTGAGCTACCAGGTGTCACTGAAGCCTATTTTAAGTATCAGTGTCTTAATAGGCATTTATTTTCCTAATCTTTGAAAGGAAGTATAGGATCCCCATATCCTAGTAAGAATCATTCTCAAATATTAAAGCCCCAGTACAGTTCCTAAGGTGGTAGAAGGAAAAGAACTTGGGATATCCTGGCATGTAATTCCTTCATTCCTCAAACATTATGTTCTTATTCTGTACCAGGTACGGTTTGAGTCACTAGGAACACAGAGGCATAGAGTCTGTTCTCTATGATAGTGGTTATTTCACCTGGAACTCTTATGAAAATGTATCACTAACATTTTTGGGTCACTACACCACAGTCAGAACTCAGTAAACAACTCACAATAAAAGTTCACCTACCAGACACACTTATACCAGTGGCTGGGCATTAGAACATAGTAATCTTTCCTAATAGGAGAGATTGATAGAGCACTTTCAAAGCAAAATAGTGACCAATAATAAATTAATTAGGCCAATACCCATCAGAAAAGAATGATATAAGGATGAAGATGTGCTTAAGACTCAATGTTAGAATCACATTAAACAAAAAAGAAAAAAGGTGACCAGAAACATTCAGTTTGCCTCACACTTTTGTTCAGGGCCTCATCTAAGGTACCTTGGGAGGTTTCATATAGGAGGTGACATTTGAGCTGTATCTTTGTAGAAGGATGTTCCAGGAATCAGGAATAACATGCAAAAGTACTGTGACACATAGAATGGAGCAGAAATGGAAATATTGAAAGAAATAAAAAGTATAATTTGCAAAAAATCTATTTTATCTAGAAATTAATAAAGTTGTACCTAGTGTATTTGTGGAAAAATTGAAACTTGATTATTAACAATTGAAAAAAGGTAAAATTAATTGGTTGATGAATCATATGTGTACATGGGAAGGCTGAATGATGTCAGCTCTTTCCAAACTTGCCTAAATACAGTGCATTTTCAATGAGAATTCAAGTAGTTTTTTGGAAGCACTTGACACAACTGATTCTGAAACTTAATATTTACCAAACATACACTAAAATATATTTCAGTATCTTTGTAATTACAGCATTGTGGTGCATGGTATTTTTTAAAAAGGAATTAAAATCATAAATATGAAAAGTAAAATTTTAGGGTGCCTGGGTGGCTCAGTCAGTTAAGCAACTGCCTTCAGCTCAGGTCATGATCTCAGGGTTCTGGGATCCAGCCCCTCATTGGGCTCCCTTCTCAGTGGAGAGCCTGCTTCTCCCTCTCCCTCTGTTGCTCACTCCTGCTTGTGTTTTCTCTCTCTCTGTCAAATAAATGAATGAAATCTTTTTTTTAAATGTCAAAATTAAAAAATATATATTACAAGAAAATGTGGAAGACAGAGAGATTTTTGTAGCACCTTAAGATTATACAGTTTTGGCAGGCTTCTTTAATAAAGAGAATACAAAAATTCCAAATAGAATTTGAGATACTGTAATGCCCAACATCAGGTAGTCTTCAGTTCAGCTAGATTTGTCATGCTCATTCAATGATCATGGGCCATACTTTGCATTGGCTTCATGTAGAAGGATACAAGGATAGGATAAATAAGGATAGGATGTACAGTGTTCTAGCAAGGCAGTGTTAGGAGTTTCTTTTTAACATAACTCCTCAATATTGACATTTATAGAACATTCCACCAAATAAGAGCAGAAAACACATTCTTTTAAAGCACACATGGAACATTCATCATGATAGACCATAATTTAGGCCCTAAAACAAACTTTGGCAAATTAAAAATATTAAAATCCTACAGTAGATTCTTTTACCATACTGGATTTAACAAGAAATTGGTAATCGAAAACTATCTGGGAAAATCCTGACATATTCAGAAAATAACCAAAATACTTTAAATAACCCATGAATCAAAAGGGAAATCACCAGGAAAACTAGAAAGTATTTTGAATTTAATAAAAATGAAAACAAAACATATCAAATTTGTAGAATGCAGATAAAGAAGTGATTAGAAGAAAATTCATATATGAAAAGCTTTTATTAGAAAAAAAGAACAATTACAATCAATTATCTAACTTTTCACCTTAAGAAATTAGACAAGGAAAGTAAAATTAAAAGACAATCAGAAGATAGAGGAAAATAACAATAAGAGCAGATATCGATGAAATTGAAAACTGAAAAACAATGGAAAAATTTTATGAGACCAAATGAAGTTCTTTGAAAAGATTGGTGAAATGGCTATACCTCTAGCCAGGCCAGCCAAGAAAAGGGAAGAGATCTATGTTACCATTATTAGTAATGAAAGGGGGGCCATCATTACAAATCCTACAGATGTTAAAAGAATAACAAGGGAGTATGCAAACAGCTGTATGCCTGTAAATTTGACAGCTTAGATGAAATGGATGAGTTTCTAAAAAGATAGAAACTACTGAAGCTCATGGAAGAAGAAATAGATAATCCAGTATTTATTAAAGAAATTTAGTATGTAGGGGCACCTGGGTGGCTCAGTGGGTTAAGCCTCTGCCTTCGGCTCAGGTCATGATCTCAGGGTCCTGGAATTGAGCCCCACATCCGGCTCCCTGCTCAGCAGGGAGCCTGCTTCCCTCTCTCTCTCTCTGCCTGCCTCTTTGCCTACTTGTGATCTCCCTGTCAAATAAATAAATAAAATCTTAAAAAAAAAGAAATTTAGTATATAGTTAAAATCCTACCAAAAAACAACAACAACAACAACAAAAACTACAGAGTCAGATGGCATCATTGGTAAATTCAAACAAACATTTAAAGAAGCCATAACAAGATTCCCACACAATCTCTCTCTGAAAGCAGAAGTGGATAGATTGTTTCCCAACAATTGTATGAGGCCAAAACAAAAAATAAGCAATGACATTATAACAAAAGAAAGTTATAGACCAGTAACTCTCAGGGACATATATAAATAAAGTCTCAAGAAAATATTAGCAAATCAAATCCAATAATATAGGAAAAAAGTTATATGCTATACCAAGCAAGGGTTATCCTCAGACTATAAGGCTGATTTGAAAATCAGTGTAATTTGCTTTATCAACTGTCTGAAGAAAAAAAAAAAACTATTAACATCTTAATAGATGCTGAGAATTATTTGTCAGAATTCAACATTTATTCTGAAAAAGTGCTCTCACAAAATTAGGAATAAAAGGGAACTTCCCTAGCATGATAAAGAACATTTACAAAAAACTTGATCCATTATATTTAGTGTTGAAAGACTGACTGCTGTTCCCTGAATATATGAAACAGTACAAAAATTTCTTTTCTTACCATTGCTTTTCATTATCATACTGTAAGTCGTATTAAACAATGAAATGCTGTAAAGCAAGAAGTAGAAATAATATGATGACAGATGGTATCTGCACTTGTGGTGAACATAGCATAACATATAGAGAAATTGAATCACTGTGTTGTATACCTGAAACTAATATAACATTGTGTGTCAACTATGTTCAAATAAAAAAAAGCTTATCAGAAAATACCTCCCCCCCAAAAAAAAAAAAGAAATGAAAGGCATACAGATTGGAGAGGAAGAAATAAAACTGTCTGCATAGGTGACTTGATTTTCTACATAGAAAATCGAAAACCTGCAAAAGAACAACTAGAACAAAGAATTGAATTTAGTAGGGTCATAGGATACAAGGCAAAAATACAAGAATAAATTGTATTTCTATATGATAGCAGTGAACAACTAGAAATGAAAATTAGACAGAAACAGTATTATTTGAAATAGCATCAAATAACATGAAGTACTTAGGTATAGTTCTAACAAAATATGTGCAGGATCTGTATGTGGAAAACTATAAAACCCTTATGCAGAAATCAAACATCCAAACAAATGGGAAGATATTTTGTGATCATAAGTTGGAAGGTTCAGTATTGTTAAGATAACTGTTTTCTCTAGGTTTATTCATAGATTGAACATGTTCCCTAGCAAAACTCTGCAGTATTTTCTTATTCAAAAGTTTATTTAGAAAGGGAAAGGACCTAGAATAGCAAAAATAATCTGAGAAAGTGTACAGTGTTGGAGGATTCATAGTACTTAATTTCCAAATGTAATGTAAAGCCACAGTGATAAAAATAGTGTGGTATATATGGAGTGATAGATACATATAGATCAGTGGAACATAACAGGGAGCCCAAGAATAAACCTATACAATTTGACTTTTGACCAAGTTGCAAAGACAATTTCAACAAAAGAATGAGTCTTTTCACCAAATGGTACTAAAACAGTTGATCATCCGTGTGTAAAATAAAACAGAAGACAAGCCCCAAACCAAGCTTCACACCTTGTACAGAAATTAACATAGAATGGATCATAGACCTAAATGTATAACCTAAAATGATAAAATAAATAAGGTTTTGGAACAGAGGCTAGCAAACATGTTCTATAAAGGGCCCAATAGTAAATATTTTCGTTTTTATGGGCCAGCTATGGTTTCTGTCATATAATCTTTTTTTTTTCCTCTTCTTAATAACCTTTAATAATATAGAAACCATTCTTGGCTCACAGGCAGCTCAAAAACATGCCTGTAGTCCAGATTTAGCCTGTGGGTATTACTTTAATTATCCCTTGTTTTCGATGAAAGCATAGAAGAATCTTTGTGATAGTAGGTTGGGCAGAGTTGTTATATAAAACTCCATAGCAAAAATACATTTAAAAATTGATAAATTGGACTTCATTAACATGAAACTTACTTCCATATTATTTATCTGGCAAAAAGGACTTATAGTCAGAATACGTAAAGAATTCTCAAAATTTGGGGCACCTGGGTGGCTTAGTTATTTAAGTGTTTACCTTGGGCTCAGGTCATGATCTCAGGGTCCTGGGATAAAGCCCCTGCATCAGGTTCCCTGCTCAGTGGAGAGCCTGCTTCTCCCTCTCTTTCCCTCTCCCAATCTCTCACTCTCTCTCTCAAATAAATAAATAAAATCTTCAAAAAAACAAAAAAGAATTCTCAAAAGTCAATAAGAAGCTAACAACCAGATTTAAATTTGGAAATACAGGGAAAAGATCTGAACAGATACTTTACCAGAGAAGATACCTGAATAGCTAGTAAGTCCATGTAAAGATTCTCAATATAATCAGTCATTAGGAAATGTACGTCAAAGCTATGAGATGGCATGTCTTATCCTGTCAGAATAGGCTTCGAAAAAGAAGGAAAACGAGCAATACCAAGTGCTGCCAAAGATGCAGTGACCAGAACTCTCAGATATTACTCGTTAGTATTCAAATGGTAGAGCCACTTTGAAAAAGAGTTTGGGAGAAAATGTTTGCAAATGGCATATTTGATAAAAGGTTAGTATCCAAAATATATAAAGAACTTACACAACTCAACACCCAAAAAAATAAATGATCCAATTAAGAATTCGGCTGAAGACACAAATAGACACATTTTTCCAAAGAAGACATGTACATGGCCAACAAGCACATGAAAAAGTCCTCAACATCACTCATCATCAGGGAAGTACAGATCAAGACTACAATGACCTATATATCACCTTTACACCTGTTGGAATGGCAAAAATCAATAATACAGGAAACAACAGGTATTGGTAAGGATGTGGAGAAAGGGAACAACAGAGGTATTGATGGGAATGCAAACTGGTGTAGCCACTGTGGAAAACAGTATGGAGGTCCCTCAAAAGGTTAATAATAGAACTACCCTATGATCCAGCAATTGCAATATTAGGTATTTACCCAAAGAATACAAAAATAACTAATTCCAAGTAATACATGCACCCTGATGTTTATAGAAGCATTATCTACAATAGCCAAATTATGGAAACAGCCCAAGTGTCCATTGACTGATGAATAGATAAAGAAGGGGGGTATATATGCGATGGAATATTACTCAACGATCAAAAAGAATGAAATCTTGCCATTTGCAATGGCATAGATGGAGTTAGAGAGCATTATGCTAAGCAAAATATGTCTGTCAGGGAAAGACAACTACCACTCATATGTGGAATTTAAGAAATAAAACGAAGGAACATAGTGGGGATTAAAAAGAGAGGCAAATCAAGAAACAAATTCTTAGCTATAGAGAACAAACTGCTGGTTACCGGAGGGCAGGTGGATGAGGGGATGGGTGAAATAGGGGATTAGGTTTAAGGAGTGCTCAACCAAATGTTGTATGGAAGTGTTGAATTGCTGTATTCTCACCTGAAACTGATATTACACTGTATGTTAACCAACTGGAATTTAAATAAAGACTTTAAAACAAAAGAGAAACAGTTTGGTAATTTCTTAGAAACATACCCTTACCACATGACCCTAGTTACTTATCCAAGAAAAATATGAAACTTCACACAAAAACCTGTAGATCGATGTTCATAGCAGCTTTGTTCATAATCACCAAGAATTGGAAATAGTCCATTTGTCCTTCAGCTGGTGAATAGATGAACAAATTATGACATGTTTGTATAATGGAATACTGTTCATCAATAAAAAGTAACAAACTACTGATATGTGTTACAGCAACTTGGATGAATCTGAATGCATTATGTTAGGGGAAAGGAGACATACTCAAAAGGCTATGTACTGTATAATTGTATTTATATGCATTCTGGAAAAGGAAGAACTGTAGGATAAAACAGATCAAGCAGTTGACAAGGAATTAGGGTCTGGAAAGGGGTTGACTACAACCAGGTGCAAGAAGCCTTTTGGTTTGATTGAACTATAATTGTATCTTACATATCTTGATTTGGTGGTGATTATATGACTATATGCATTTGTCAAAACTCATCAAAGTACATTAGAAAAAGAATTTTTTATATGTAAACATTTTTTAAATAAGAGATAAAAGATCGAGGAACAGTGAAGTTTCTATGATCAAAAAGGCATTTTACTGATGGTAGGAGAGGCTTTAGCATGTTTATAGGACATGGGCCCAAGTTAGTAAATAGGAAGATGTTAAAGGTTATCTACTTTTTTTTTTGAAAATATATTTTAAACTGAGAGATACTGTCCAAGATGATTTGCAGGTATATGAAATGTGTGGTTTGTAATCTTATATACTCTTTTGTGAGTTTGATTTAAGTACTGAAATTGAGTGCTCAGCATAGACTTTATAGAAAGTCTATAACTTTCTATAACTTTTAATGCATTTCCTGAATCTGTTCTGGGTACTTATGCGTAACTTCTCTTGCTCAGTGATTAGATAGTTTTTCAAGATCCGTGCTTAATTTTATGTGCCTTTTCACATAAGTATTGTGGTTCCTAATGACTAGTGACTCAGCTATGTTTTTTAATATTTAAACTATATTTATTTCTTAAAGGTGATGTTGGGCCAAATGGACAACCTGGGCCAATGGGACCTCCTGGGCTTCCAGGAATAGGTGTTCAGGGACCACCAGGGCCACCAGGGATTCCTGGACCAGTAGGCCAACCTGGTAAGATTGGAGTGAATAAATGTGCATTTTTGTAGCATTCATTATATAGAAGTTGGCTAGTTCATTAGTACACTACAACCTATGTAACAGTTTTCCAGAAAACAGATTTGAGAGGTTGTATGTCTCCTTGTATAATTTTGAAAACTGAAAAAATACAGATCATGGTATAAGAGCTAACTTAATAAAAAAAGAGCTAACTTAATCTCAGATAGTTTCTCTCCCTGTTCATTTAAAATTGATCTATTAACAAATAATGCAATTTCACAATTGCAATATGTTGCCTCAGCATATGATCATTGAGCTAGTCACAGTCTTGGAATCACAAAGCTAAGAACTTCCAGTGCTGATTATTTCAGACCTGAGTAGCTGTACAGAATTAACAGACATCATTCTGAAACCTCTTAACATTTCTTGGCACATGAGAACTATACTTAAAAACATTATGTCAAAAGTATATTTTAGGCATTCTCATTTCTTTTTTTTTTTTTTACTAAAACAAGTAAGTTGAATTTTCTCCTCTTTCACCCTTAAGTCAGCAGTCACTTTGCAATTCATAAACACTCTAAACTTTTTTATACAGATACAAAACAAAAACAAGCAAACAAACAAGCAAAAGATATGCAAAACAAGTTTAGTCAGCTTGTGACCTAATAGAGAATCCTATGATTTTTCTACATTTGTCTGGGAACTTCATTGAGTTTTGTGGATTCTGAGCCATCTGGTGATGCTCACTAAGGGCCACTCTTGGGCCAGTGTGTTATTGCAAAGCAATATAATAATTCATAAAGTTAAAACAAATATGGAAAACTTAATCATTCCTTAATTTACCTGGATATGTCAGATGACTTAAACACACAGTTCAGATGTACATACATTGATTTTGAAACAGTAGAAATATATTTTCTGACCTTAAATAGCAATAAATATTTTGTTAGTTATTATGCTAAAAATCTGGAAACATCAGTTAACAATATAAAAAGCCTGGAAAGTAAATGTTATTTTTGCTTATGTTGTTCTTTAAAATTTTGTGTTATGGCCCATTGTTCTTTTTTTCTTTAAGGCTCCTAACATGTCACTACTGATTTAAAAATGAGAAAACTTATGTGTTGCTTTGAACCAAGTTGTTAAAAAGTAGCTGCATCAACACTCATGAAAAAACCATTCTGTTCAACTGGCATAGCAAAGGGATCTTGAGAAAAAACAATTTTTAGGTTTGGTCATTATACTCCTGGCCTGCTGTTCCACAGAGATGGCTAAAATGAATTTATCATTCCTGTTATGTTTTGTCATTTCTTTTATTTCCCAAAATTGCATGAGGTTTTGGAAGCATTTTGAATTCTTAAATTACAGCTAAGAAGGAATGAAAAGAAACTACTGTTAACACCAATCTGAACAAAATAAGGATACATTTATTTGTACTTTATGCTTTTTCAAATTTAGCTAATACTCTAAATATTTCATTCATCTAACATTCTCTGTCTTTTTAACTGATGGATATATAGGTATATAAATTTATAAAGTCTAGATAGGATGGACGGGGGAAAGTAACGGTGTTGAATTTAATCTTATTTCTTTCTTCTGTAAATATATATTTTGCCATAAAATTCACTATCTTAACTAATATGGCATGGAATTGGCATGAAAATGTATTGAATGCATGTTTATTAATATAGATAGATATGTTATCAAATCACAATTTTTTTACTACAGGATAGATCACATTTTATATTTAATACTAGCCACATATACTCACTTTGTATATAAATTTATTTATATCACCAAAGCAGAATATTAGCCTATTTCAAAAACATTGTGATTTCTGTTCATACATCTCAATGAAAGGGTGATCAGCAAGACTGTTACTAATACCTTGATACACCTGACTTGGACTGCATGGCTAAAATTCTAACCACCAATTTTTTTTTAATACGCTTGTTCAATATACTTGTTGTGTTTCATTTTGCAATAGAAAACTTAATGCAAAGTATCCTGTATTGTCATCTCTCCAGTATAAAATGTTTGCATTATGCTTTTCAAGCTTTTTTTGCTCCAGTTTTCTGCTGTAACTTAATCAAGCTTTACTATTTGTCATTCTCTTTTCCAAGGCAAGATACACAGTTTAATGCATGTTTACAAATTAAGGAACTGTTGAATATCAAGTCCTCATTTGACAGCAGGGAAATAAAAGAAAAAATGCCAAGGGATAAGAAGCAAAATGCTTTTCATTCCATGCTCTACTAATCCAGGCAGAAATGGAAATTGTTGATTCTTGCTATTTGATCTGGCTATTAGCTAGAAGATTGCTGCTTTAGTGAATCTCTAAGAGGTCAGTTAAATATACTCAATTCCATGTCCACAGATCATACCTTAACCTGAGCCAAATGTATTGTAATGCTTGCCCAGTCTCAGGAAAAAGTGCAATCAGTTCAACCTCATCCCCGCTAATGTGAAACAAAGAAACAAGGAATTAGTCGTGTCATTTCATAGAGGAAGTTTCCTAACCCATTTCATCTATGAAGTTTTCTAACTTTTTTCAGCTATCAACCCCTGGGGGTGGGGGGTGGGGGTAGGGGAGTGTGCGTGCACACGTGCTCACGTGCACGCGCAAAGTTCTCACAGATGTGTTTTTGGAATTTTCCCCTTTTTTCACGAACTGGTCCCATTTGGCTGCCAATAAATGTAGAGCATCTATACGCCCCTAATGTACTTACTTTCTCTATATAACCATATAATTCCTGTTATTATATAAGGAGATTCAGCAGAGATTTTGAATTTATATTGACTGTCTTCATTCTTGATCTTAACAGGATGCCTACTTCTGACAGTATTCATGGAAAAGATCTATGCTGTGAGAAGTACAGCATAATAGCTGTTACTCTACAAATAACAAAAATCTTTGCTAGTAATGCAGTTTGTTTAATCATACTCATCTGCTAATAATTATTGAGTTTTCTGTACCAAAGCTGTTATAGTATAAAATCAAATTTAGCTTTAAATTCTAACTTATCTTAAGGAGCTTAAGTTCCAAAAGGATTATTCAAAGCAATATAAGAATCAGGGACAAGAAGAGGAGTCAAGATGGCGGAGAAGTAGCAGGCTGAGACTACTTCAGGTAGTGGGATATCAGCTAGATAGCTTATCTAAATATTGCAAACACCTACAAATCCAATGGGAGATCGAAGAGAAGAAGAA
>NW_019154167.1:184358-206432 GCF_002288905.1 Enhydra lutris kenyoni | reverse complement strand
GGACCTGTACCCCTGGGGATAAAAATATATGTTTATAAAAAATAAAATTAAAAAAAAAAAAGAATCAGGGAGAAGAGTGTAAAGCTGATCTTTATCAAAAAGCATTACTTTTTGTGAATGTCAATATTTTACTGTGTCTCTTTATATATATGTATATATATATGTATGTATATACATATATATATTTCATTTATAGAATATTGCTATATGAGCATCTGAATGAATGCCTAAAATAAGTTCTTTACTCATTATTACTAATACATGGTAGTTGTGAATCGGTATCTAATAACTTCTATTTGTAGACTTTTTTGTTCTCATCTTTACATGCTTAGTTTTTTTCTTAACCTAATCAATCTTTTTGCAACTTGCTTCTGCTTGGGTGGTTCATCTTGCTACTGAACTGTAACTCCTGCCTCTTGAACTTCAGGTCTACCACGTACTGTAGTTCTTTCTCAAAAGCTGCATCTTAAAGTGAAGCTTTTTAAACATGAGAAACAAACAAGATTTGTCCAGGCTTAAGTCTTTGTTTTTTTTCCATTACTTTGTGGAGCATATTTCAAAGGACAAATGAGTTATCTTGAGAACTCAGCTCTGAAAAAGTAGTTGGGCTATAACAGTAGGCAGTGATTCAGATAGAGTTCTAATAGCGTTCATTATTAGGTATCTCATCATATGTCACAAATATAGTAATGTAAAATATCTCTCCCCTTTCTGTAGTATTTTCAATGAAATGACAGAATTGGAACCATTATGACATGCAAACTGAATGGAATTCTCTAATCTTCAAAGTCAATTTTATTGGTTTAAGGACATGCTGGCATATCACAACAAACAGATCGTAAAATCCCAGCATCTTGTTCTATTATAAAAATAATCACCTCCGAATCTTCAACAATAAAATTAGGTCTTATTGTTGAAGGGACACTTTGGAATGGTCACCTGGCTCAGCCTCCAGCTTCCAGTCAGTTGTTTCCCCATTTAACAGTTGTAGGTCAACAATATTATAGGTCAACAATAGTGAGTCACCTACCGATGTGACTCACTAAGTCACATACCTGATAGGAATTGGAGTGGAAACTTGTCTTACGTCGGTAGAGTAATTCTTTTCCCTGAATATATAATCAATTTTAATCATCTTGTCTCTTGGAGTAGTTCAGTCTTGCAAAACTTACTAAGGTTAAATATTTTTGCAGTGTCATATTTTTTCTGTGAAACCTGGTTGAAATACTGAGAAACAAAATTTAACAACAAAAACTGATGGTGTAATGTATTATCAAGATAACATGTAAAATGAAACAAAAATAAAGTTGAAAATGTCCATGTAATGGGCTTATTCAGTAATGGATCATTTTTATGGATTATAGAAATATATCCCAATAATCCATAGTACCTTAGAGTGTGCAAATCCAAATGCAGTCAATGGACCAATGTCAAATCACAAAATGCTTGTTACCAGTCTGCATTGGAATTAGAAGAAATCGAGAATAAGCATTTAGAAACTTATATGGTAATTTAATAGTGTAATTGTATTTGTATCTAACCAAAAAGATAGTCATGTATGACTTTGGCTTTTTATTTTAGTATTTTTTAGTAATTTTTATTGTGTTTTATGAAAATATTTGTCCATGGTGGACCAGGAATTAAGAAAATGTTGGTTTTTCACTGGAAATAATTTGAGAAGCACTTTCATAGAGAAATATGCTTGAAAATCCTAAAGTTTGATTGTTAGGTCATTTTATATGTGTGATGCCAAAAGTATCTCTGAATCACTGTTAGGTTTGTTATACACAGGAGTCTTATCACTTGTTTGCTAGAAAAATAATCAGATACAGCTCTTAAAACTGCTTCAAAACTTGTTAATATTGATGTTGTATTAACTAGGCCTGCATGGAATACCAGGAGAGAAGGGAGACCCAGGGCCTCCTGGGTTTGATGTTCCAGGACCCCCTGGAGAGAGAGGCAGTCCAGGAATTCCTGGAGCACCTGGTCCTATGGGACCCCCAGGAACACCAGGGCTTCCAGGAAAAGCAGGTGCCTCTGGATTTCCAGGTACTTCATTTAAAGTTTTCTCTGGTTTTGGATTCAGGAAGTTAAAACATATTTAATATGATTCTGATATATTATTCTCTTGTACTTTTCTGGATTGACACTGTCCCTTAAGGAAAAGTGTTAAATGTCTTTGCAGGAAACTCAGTTTGCTATTTTCATTACATTTTTTTGCTGAGATTTCTGGTCACATATTGCTGTATAAAAAATGATCCCACAATTTAATGATTTAATTCAACCTTTTTATTTTGTTCAAGATTTTGTGGGTCAGGAGTTAAGTCGTGATTTGGTAGGGTCATTTATCTCTGATCTACATGGCACCAACTGGAGTGGTTGGGATGAAGGATCTACTTCCAGGATGGAACTTCTCTGACAACTGCATGTTCCTTGGCCTCTTCAAATGGTCTCTCATTATCCATAATGTTCCTTCACATGGCTTGGGATCCTTACATTCTGGTAAATTCAGGGTAGTTGCTCCCCTTCTAGAGGCAGCTGGCTTCCCAAAAGAGAGAATCCCCAAACCCAAAAGCAAGTGTTCTAAGAGTCCCAGGTGAAGGCTGCAAGGCTTCCTATGATCTAGCCTTGGGACTCATACAGTGTCACTTAGTCAAGGGCAAGGCACAGAGTCAGCCCAAATTCAAGGACAGAAGGCTACACAAGGTTGTGTATACTGGGAAGTGTGGTGCATTGTGAGGCAATCTTTGGAGATTAGCTACCACAGTGAGTCTTATTTTTATTTTTTGAGAGAGAGAGTGTGAGCCCAGGATTGGGGAGGGGCAGAAGAGGAGGGAACGAGAATCTTAAGCAAGCTCCACGCCCAGTGCAGAGCCCACTGTGGGCTCAATCTCAGGATCCTGAGATGACCTAAGCCGAAATCAACAATCGGGTGCTTAACTGACTGAGCCACCCAGGTGCCCCAGAGTCTTTTTATTCATTCGTATCAGAAGTAGTAGTTGCTAAAGTTACAGCAGTTGAAAACGGGTAAAACTTAATGCCCAGTAACACTCAGTAGTCTTCCAGTTGACATATTAAAAGTTATCTTTTATTTTTCCAAGGTCAAGGAAAGGTAAAAGTTAATTATTTGATATTCTTCAAAGGTACCAAAGGTGAAATGGGTATGATGGGACCTCCAGGCCCACCAGGACCTTTGGGAATTCCTGGCAGGAGTGGTGTTCCTGGTCTCAAAGGTAATATTCAGAATTGGCTGGTAGATGCATGTGAGAAAATTAAACGTTGTTTTGTGTCAATATAGAATATTTTTGAGTGCTTTAAAATGAGCAGTGCTAACTTTTATTTTGTTTCTTTGTGACATGATATTTTCTAAAAGCTTTTATTTAAATTCTAGTTAGTTAACATAGAGTGTAATATTGGTTTCAGGAGTAGAATTCAGTGATTCATCACTTATGTGACATAGCATTTAAGTACATTGTATTTTCGATTTGGTGGCATGCACAGTTTGGATACCATGAAACGTTGCAAATGCTTAGCTCAAAATAACAAAATATAGGGATTGAATTTTGATTTTTTTACAGTTTCTATTATTGTCAAAGAACCCCAGAAAATAGAGGGAGTGTTATTTGAGTGGAAAAATGTGATGTGAGTTCAAGTTACTCAGACAATAACCATAGTGCATAAGTGTTTTGGATGGTTAGTGCCTTACTAAATTACAGAATATATGAATAATCTTTATAGATTATACATAAATATATAGATATATATAGAATATTATAATAATCTTTATAGGCATAAATCCTGGAAGGACGAATCTAATCTGTTGTGTCCTCTCCGCACATGTTGGTTTTAGGTGATGATGGTTTGCAGGGTCAGCCAGGACCTCCTGGCCCTGTAGGAGAAAAAGGTGGTAAAGGAGAGCCTGGCCTTCCAGGCCCTCCTGGACCAGTGGATCCAGATCTATTGGGCTCAAAAGGAGAGAAGGGGGACCCTGGCTTACCAGGTGAGTAATACATTTATTTGTGAAGGTATTTACTGGTATATCTCAAGTTTCATTTTAAATAGCACGAAAAGTGATTTATAGTGTAAAAGTCACCAACAAAAGGCACATCAAATTTTTGGTAATGAAAATTTTCACCTGATTTGTATTGTTTCAGTGATCAACTTTTATTTAAGTGTTTTCTTTGTAGTTTAATTTGTCACAAACTATGAACTCTTAAAATAAACTTAAGGCAGTCACCTTCAGGCTTTTCAGAAAGCAATGTGTCATTGAGAGGAAAGCATATCTAGCCAGAATCACTTGAAAAATTGATTTCAGTGTTTGGGAAATCTGCTGGTCCCTTAATTTTTTTTTTCCCTTGAGACCAGATGGGGATGAATAGTACGTTGTTGCCCTGCAGTGTTTTGATATACATATCATACTTGGCTTTTAAATCCAGTTCATTGTTATTTTGCCTTGGCAGAATAAACAAGTATTGGACTAAGAAGAGCTGGGCCAACTCAGCCATGGGGGAGGTTGCTGAAAGTAGGTTTAGGGAGCAACTGTGTTACTATAGTTATTTTATTAGAAACAAATAAGATATGGAGTATTACACTGACTTTTTAAATTAAAAAAAATTCTTTTTTCTTTTTATAAAAGTATAACATAACAAGGCATCAAAAATGTAGGTAAGCACAAATTAATAAATAAAGTGCTTACAATCCAGTCTATATAGAATAGCCTTTCAGACAACATAGAACTTTAAAATTAGCCATGTTTATTTGCAGCTTACAGTAAAGTTTGTGGCTCTTTTTGTCAGCTCATGTGTGCATGTGAGTATCTGTGGGTGTATGTGTGTACACAGATACTATGTTTACTATGAGCAGAATTTGGTGGGATTTTTCCTCAAAAAAGAGTTTAAGACTTTAAGACTGTGGTTTTGTATGTCATCACAAAAGAGGTAGGGCCACCTAATTTATTATTATTGTTAAAATGAGATATCTTTCTCGAATTATTCCTTACAAGTGTTCTCTTTCAATTATGCCTTCTGTAAAATAGAGGCAGTAATCTATATTATAATAAGATTATTAAAGATAGTTGTAGAATCTAAAAGATAGCCTAAAGATAATCTGCCCCAGTTCCTTCATTTTACAGTGTAAAAAACTGAGGCCCAAAGAGGAATATGACTTAGTTACTGAGTGATTTGAGTTTCTTAATCGTAGCTAAATAAGAAGTGGAGGAGTTTAATGTGTCCAGTGCTATTGGCTCCTACTCTGTCAGAATATCATGGGTTCCTGTATTTCATTCATAGTTCAGAATTTGGGTTGCTTGCTTTCCCAAATTATTTTTAGTGGATTAATGATATCAACCTAACTTGTGTTCCTTATATTCATCATTGGAAGGTATTCCTGGAGTTCCAGGGCCAAAAGGTTACCAGGGTTTGCCTGGAGACCCAGGGCAACCTGGACTGAGTGGACAACCTGGATTGCCAGGACCATCAGGTAAGGATGACAGACCACCTGTAGCAATTGAATGGCTGATCCTAAATCCTAGGAAAGTAATTATGTATTTATCATGTGTGATGATGTTTTGGATCGGATCATGACAATATGCTTGAGTAGCTACTGAGATGTGGAGCTCTTTTTTAGCAAAAATGTTGCCATTTGGCCCATGTGTCAACTGACAAGGTTTGTAGGATATTTTGCTTTGCTCAGTTTCTTCTTTTTGTGGTCAGTGAGGATGTATACCGAATGAGAAGTACATGCAAATAAGGTGGTGTATTTTATTTATATACACAGCAACATATATCAGTGAGGCACTTATCTGGCAGGTGCTAAAAAATTTACCTTTTTTTAGTTACTGCCTTCAGACAAGTCAGTCATTAAACCATGTAAAGATGGCTGCTGATTATATTTTTTAAAGTTTCTAGGGACAAAAATTTCACAACATACCTTGGTAGTCTTTTTCAGCATTAATCACCCTTAGAGTCAACATGGATTTTTTTCTTATTTCTAGTAAAACTCTTGCTGCTTCTTGAGCCATTTTCTTTTAGTTGGGCCCCAAAGGAATAAAGAGCAGCTGGTCTCCATCCTCATAGGAGTCCTTCAGATCAGTTATTCTGCTCTAGACTCTGTACTACATCGCCTTGATATATAAGTTCCTTTCTATCCTTCACATCTTCTGCATTCTCTTCCCCAAGTTGAAAGTCAGTATGAAAGAAAAAATAAAAGAAAAAATGTTTAAGGCAACATTGTGGTCCTTAGAAAATCCCTATGTGACACCGCAGCTCAGGCACCTGAGCTCAAGGAAGAATGTATGAACACAGCCTCCATGACTGTTGGGAGTTAGTACCTCTTCATCAACCTTTATCTATCCCTGGCCTAATGTACTGGGAGTATATCATAACAGGATACCACTTTCCATTTACCACTTTCATATAATCAGACGTATGTGGAAAAGCCACTTCTCAATCTTTTAAAAGCTGACTCATTATATTGGATTTATCTGTGGTAAATACAGTAAGGGTAGTATGCACATAATACAAATAGGACTTCAGGTGATTGGAATTGTTTTAGGGCAAGAAACAAGGTGTCCTGGTAAAATTTTCACATTTTAAAAACTGATTTGTATTAGGAGACCTCTGTTACTATGTTTATATTGTAATATGTCCCTAAGGAGATTTCTTAGGTACCTCTTGCCTGTTTTATGCTGAGTTAGATCTGTGGAACTTAATCATTTATTAAGGTTTCATCCATCTAATCCCAGGCTTACATTATAATTACAACCCACTCCAAGAAACCAGGCAACCTCAATATTGCTGACTTGTCTTAATTTAATCAATTTAACTTTTCTAGGTCCCAAAGGTAACCCTGGTCTTCCTGGGAATCCAGGACTTACAGGACCTCCTGGACTTAAAGGAAGCATAGGTGATATGGGTTTTCCAGGTGAGTGATGAAAGTCTCCCAAATATTTAATTCCATTAATGGCAGATGGTTCATTCTCTTTGTTATTAAAATAGAGACTGGTGTTGATAGAATCAAACTGAGACAGTAATAGACGTAATCAGTGGATAGAGTTTTCTCATCACACAAATATTTGAAATGTGATTTAAGGGACAGAGTTTTAGAAACCTTAAGAGTAAGGATCCACAAATATGTATATTTTCTCTCACTGTACCCCTTTCTCTTAAACTTCCTTGAAAAATAGGCTTTTAAATAATCCTGGTTGTAAAAGATTATTATATAATTCAGAATTTGCAGAGTTCTTTTTAAAAAAACTTTTCCCTTAGTCATAAGTGTCATAGATATACCATGAATAAAGCATATTTTGTAAAAAAAGATGCTTATTACATATTTTCAACAGGCCCTCAGGGTGTGAAAGGGTTTCCTGGACCTCCTGGAGTTCCTGGACAACCTGGATCCCCAGGATTACCTGGACAGAAAGGAGAAAAAGGTGATCCTGGTGTTTCAGGCATTGGTCTTCCTGGTCTTCCCGGCCCAAAGGTAATTCTACTCTAGGCATATACCTGAGCAGATATGATTTTTTAAAAAATACTGTGCTCATTCCTAATTCTTCATTAAACAAACTACACAGTTGACATGGTATATTCTGAAAATTCATTCCTCCTGCTTTCTCTTACATTGTAAGAAGTTATGTTTTAGAGTTTGTAGCCAATCCAAAAAGGTGTGTGGGGGAAGATTTCTTTGTTTTCCCTCTATCTTAATCTCTGAGTGTAATTTGGTAAACCAAAGGTGTATTCCTGACTAGCTTTGGTTTTCTTTTCCCATCTTAGTGGGGAAATGTTGATCTATATCCTAATATTATTATTAACTAATATGAAGAAACTTATAGACAAAGTAACTCATGCAATTAATGAAATGCAGTAGTATTCCTAATGGCATATGAGAGGTGCACTTAAAACAGTTTTACATGTCCCTCCATGCACCTAGTCAGCGTGAACACTTTGGTAGTGTTTCTCAATCAAATTTAGAACATATCTTAGAATCATTAGACTCAATGAATATTTGATAGCCCCTTAATTCAATGTAAAAAGGTAATAATTCCTACTGATTTGTGGAAGTACTCTTTAGCGAAGATTCATCCATTGTCTATTATATTTATCACAAATATTTTCTCCTGGTTAATCATTTGTCTCACAATACTGTTTAATCATTCAGGCAGACCACAAAGCTAGGAAATATTACAAAAAGAATGGTGTTACTAACCTTCCATGGAATTAATGAAAATTCCTACTGAGATAAGAACGTACTGAATAATGTGGTTTTTTTTTTCCTTTTAACCTGTCCTTTTAACTTTTTAATTTTTTTTAAAAAATTTTAATGTTAATTTCAGTATAATTAACACATAATGTTATATTAGTTTCAAGTGTACAATTTAGTGATTCAGTGCTTCCATATACCACCTGCTGCTCATCACAGCAAGTGCCCTCCTTGATCCCCATCACCTATTTAACCCATCCCTCCACCCACCTTTCCTCTGGTAACCATCAGGTTGTTCTCTATAGTTAAGAGTCTCTTTCTTGCTTTGTCTCTCTTTTTTGTTGTTGCTCAATGATTTAACTCATGAAATTTGAATGTCTTAAAGATAATTTCTTTTTAATAGTATACAAAAAATTTTAGTTTGATTGCATAGTCAATCAACTTATAGTAGGAGATAATCAAGAGAAATTTCTGCATATTAACTGCAAATTAACAGTGTAAAGTCTATTGAAATGATGCTGAATATTTTTTCTTCTATTTAAATTTTACCAGTAGTACATGACTACATTAAAAAATGATAATACAGACATATCAAGGGTAAAAGTGAAAATCCCTTTAATAACATATCTTCTTTATTCCATTCCCTTACCTGTAGAGATCCACTGATAATAGTGTATAGATTTGAATCCCTTGCCATACATATTTTTATGTATATATACAAAATTTTGGGTTTTCTACATGTATTATATATGTATAGTCATAGAATACACACTATTCTGTATTTGCTTTATCGCTTATATTTTTTTATCTTTCTTTTTTACTATGTCTTAGACAATTTTGTCACTGTACTTTTTTTATTATGTTCAGTTAGCCAGCATATAGTACATTGTTAGTTTTGGATGTAGTGTTCAACAGTTCATTAGTTGGGTATAACACCCAGTGCTCATCACAACACTGTACATTATTTTTAATAGTTGCATGATATTCTGTTGTAATTAATATCATAATGAATATTCTTAGACATATCTGTGGACACATGTATAATTATTTATTCTATATAGATTCCTAAAAGTGAAATATCCAGATCAAAAGGTAAGTTTATTTAGGTTTTTGTCTTTTAAAGTTTTTATATTAATAGTAACCAATAAACTTGGTTTTAAAAATCAATCAGTATGAAACAACGTAAAATGAGAAGTCTTCTCTCCACACATTTACATACCTTAAATTCATAGTTCTTCCCTAACCACTTTTAGTAGTTGTCCACAGAAGATATTTTATGTGTATATAAACATGAATATATTTTAGATATTTCATCAGTTTTAAGACTCAGGTTTTTTTATATGCAAAATCTCTGATATTGAGGTGCATCTTAGAATGGAAAGCATCTTACAACTATGGAAGCATTTTTCCTCAGTTACTAATTCACAAAATGATGCTGCATCTACCAAATGTAGGTATCTTATATTTTTATTTACACATAAAAATCATACTACATATCTGGTCTGGACCCAGCTATCATAACTTAGGAAGTCTTAGCAAACTTTCTTTATCAGCACATTAATTAAGTCCTCATTTGTTTCCATAATTATATAGTATTTTGTGTATGGATTGACCATAAATAGTTTAACCTATTATGAACACTGAGTTGTTTCTGTATTTGCATGATTACAAACATACGTTGCTCTTAAGATTCTTACCCATATCTTACATACATATCTTAAGATTATTAATATTAATATTAATATTGCCATAGAATAAATTCTAAGTAGAGTTGCTGGAACCTCTCATATATATATATACCTTTTTAATATTGATAATTACTAATTTTTCTCTTAAATATCTCTGCTGCTTCATAATATCTTGATCAGTATTAGAAATTTTCTGTTTTGTCCTCATTTTACAAATATTGGATATTATTAACCATTCAAATTTTGTCGGTCTAATGGGTAAAAAGTAGAGTATCATTGTTTAAATGTAATTTTCCTAATCATGAATGAGATTTCTTATGCTTATATCTCCTCTACAAATTGTCTGTTTATACTCTTGCCTCATTTTTTAAAAAATTTATTTATTTATTATTATTTTTTTATAAACATATAATGTATTTTTATCCCCAGGGGTACAGGTCTGTGAATCGCCAGGTTTACACACTTCACAGCACTCACCATAGCACATACCATCCCCAATGTCCATAACCCCATCCCCCTCTCCCTCCCCCCCGCCCCCCCAGCAACCCTCAGTTTGTTTTGTGAGATTAAGAGTCACTTATGGTTTGTCTCCCTCCTGATCCCATCTTGTTTCATTTATTCTTCTCCTATGGCCCAAACCCCACCATGTTGCATCTCCACTTCCTCATATCAGGGAGATCATGTGATAGTTGTCTTTCTCCGATTGACTTATTTCACTAAGCATGATACCCTCTAGTTCCATCCACGTTGTCGCAAATGGCAAGATTTCATTTCTTTTGATGGCTGCATAGTATTCCATTGTGTATATATACCACATCTTCTTTATCCATTCATCTGTTGATGGAAATCTAGGTTCTTTCCATAGTTTGGCTATTGTAGACATTGCTGCTATAAACATTCGGGTGCACATGCCCCTTTGGATCACTACGTTTGTATCTTTAGGGTAAATACCCAGTAGTCTCTTGCCTCATTTTTAGGAGGGGATTTGGTTGTGTATTTCCAATTTTTTTAAAGAGAGTTGAATAATTTGCCTAAGTTTACTCAGTTAAAACTTAGTAGGATCAGACCTTACATTTTGATCATTTTTTAAAAATTTTTTTAAATTTTTTATTTTTTCCTTTCTCAATTTTATTTTATTTTTTTAGTGTTCCAAGATTCATTGTTTATGGACCACACCCAGTGTATTTCCTATCGATTTATAGAAGTACTTCATAAAGATGTATCTATTGTCTATTATATCTGTTGTTTTCTCCCAGTCAGTCATTTGTTTGTCTTATAACCCTGTTTACTGTGCACTTACCATGTAGCGTACAAAATTTTTACATGGGCAATTTTTACATTTTTACATATTCATTCATTCAAAATATACCTAATAAGTGTGTGAGGTGAGGTGCCAGGTACTATTTTAGGTGCTAGAGATAGAAAATGAATGAAACAAACTTATTGCCTGTGCAGAGCTTGCATCTAGTCAATAAAATAAATATGTTTATAGTGTGTTAGAAGGTATGGCAAAAGTTAAGTGAGGCTTGGGGATAGGAATTGCTGAGAATTGTTAAATTTTAAAATAGAGTAGTAAGAGAAAGCTGCTCTGAACACAGTTGATCTAGTGACATGCAGTGAGGAAATGAGTCATTCAAGCATCCTGAGGTGGGAGAGCATACCTGACATGTCTGAAGAACATAAAGGTGGCTAGTGTGGATTAAGCAGAATTAGGTGAAACAAAGTAAGAGATGAGATCAGGTTAGTAATGGGAGATAGATTATCTAGAGCCTTATAGATCATAGAAAGGGATTTTACTCCTGAGTGAAATGGGGAGTGACTGGAAGGAGTAACATGATTATACTTGAATTTGGGAATATATCATAGCTCCTATTTTGGAACTAGATCATAGAGAAATAAGGATGAAAACAGTGAGACTGCTTATGACACTATTTAAATAATACAGACCAGAGATCTTGATAGTGTGGAATAGGGTGGTAGCAGTGGAAATGATAGGAAACTTTCAGAATCTGAATATTATTTTCCAGGTCAAGACAGAAAGATTTACTTTATGGAATATTAGAGGAGAGATATCATGGACTCTGAGAGGAAAGATAAGGATGACTCTAAGTTTTTATCCTGAACAAGTATGAGAATGGAGTTGCTACATACTGAGATAGGAGAGATTTGGGGAAGCAGAGTTGGTGGGAAAGATCAGGAGCATAATTTTCTGATTGTTATACAAACTTCTGTTTGTTTTTTTTTTTTTTTTTTTGACAGAGAGAGATCACAAATAGGCAGAGAGGCAGGCAGAGAGAGAGAGGGGGAAGCAGGCTCCCCGCTGAGCAGAGAGCCTGATGCAGGGCTCGATCCCAGGACCCTGAGATCATGACCTGAGCCGAAGGCAGAGGCTTAACCCACTGAGCCACCCAGGCGCCCCCAAACTTCTGTTTTTTAAATAATATTATAAAAATAGACCTATGTCTTTTCTTCCAGTACTTGTATGTTTTGTTCTTTATATTCACATCTTTAATCCACGAGCTTCTTTCTCTATGTTGTATGAGGTGAGGAAGTAACTTCATGTTTTCAAAATAAATATCCAGATAACCCAATCCCATCTGTTATAGACTCCATTCTTTACTCATTGATTTGAAATTCCATTTAAAATTTTTTCTAAATTTTTCATAAATATTTTTTTCTGGGCTGAGCAAATGTTAGCATTTATATAATGGAACTAAATTCCATAACTCATATCTGAATTTATAATGAATGTCAGCAGAAAAAAAAATGTTTCAATTGGCAAATATCCACAGTATATTCAACTCTTTAAGCAACAGGTTAACTTCGTTTCTTTCTTTATGGACCCTTCAAGTATATTTCAGTAAGCAAATTCCACACTAAACTTAGATACTTGCAGAGTTGGCAAAACAAAGAAATCCTGTATTTGAAATAGTCTGTTGTTTCTTTCAGATGGTATTGTTTTATCATATAATGGTGACACATTGAGAGAAGTAAGATTTTATAGCGCAGTTCTTACTTTGCACAGTTCTGATATGCACAAATTTGTTAACACAATATAGTTAAATAACATCAGTCTACAACAACATAGTTCAAACTTATGTTACCATGGTCTGTTAGCTCTTCAATCCATAAATCACTATATACATAACTTGTGTATCATGTTCAGTGAACGGTTATTTCATTTCATTCAGATTCTGTCAGTGATTAGTCATTGTGAAAATGTTATTCGCTTAATGCCCTAATAACAAAGCATGTAGTTTTGTTGCCTCTTTGTCTCTCATTGATAAGCCAATGTGGAATTTTAAAAGTATGGATACTCAAAAGAGTAAATTAACCAACGAAGATGAAAGTGCAGCAAAAATGGGAAGTGATAACACTGGAAGTGACATTTAAAGCTAATATAAATAGGGTTACAGAAAAATAGCCAACCATAGGAATGTTGACACTGCCACCATTGAGAGACTTTAGAGATGCAGACAAGGAAGTTAGTGAAAACAAACTTAGCAATATATGACTTTCCTCTATACATGTGTAACTTACGTGAAGGGAGATTTTAAAGTTGTGGGAAGGGGCGCCGGGGTGGCTCACTGCGTTAAAGCCTCTGCTTTCGGCTCAGGTCATGATCCCAGGGTCCTGGGATCGAGCCCCGCATTGGGTTCTCTGTTCAGCGGGGAGCCCGCTTCCTCCTCTCTCTCTCTCTCTGCCTGCCTCTCTGACTACTTGTGATCTCTGTCTGTCAAATAAATGAATAAATAAATAATCTTAAATAAAAAAGTTGTGGAAAAAACTTTTAAAGGTCATGGAACAATCATATTTTTCTCATTATTAAGATTTTTTTTTACATGGTTTTAGCTTGCATCTTCATTTTAATAGTTCCATACTATTGTGCAAAGTGAGACTGCCTATATTATAAAGAGAGTAGAATTAAAGTTTCAGGAGACATAATAGTATGATTGGAGGATGTCAAGCATAAGAAAAAATTCTATAATTAGTGAGTTGTTAAAAACAAGGATACTGGTAGGGCAGTACAAGAGGGTGGCCTAAGAAGGTACTGAATATACCTCTTCCCATGGACACAGCAAATCTGTAGCTACATAGGGAACAATTAATTCTCTCTGAAAAAGACCTGAAAACTAACTGAACAGCTTCCTTCACAACAAAGAATAAAAGTGTCACATCAATGGGTAACAGAGGCAGAGATATGGTCTCATCCAAACCCTACCCCCACTAAGGTGATCCACAATCAGAAGGGATTTTACAAATCTGGACTGCCTCCCTGAGGAGTTAGGGCTTCATGCCCCACATCAAGCACCCTAACCCCTGGGACCTGTAACAGAGAGACCTTTCTCCAAAACATCTGGCTTTGAAAACCAAAGGGGCTTATATCCAAAGGGCTATAGGGGAACTGAGATGCATTTCTTAAAGGACTTGCATGCAGACTTACCCACCTCAGGAACCAGTGCAAAAGCAGCAGTGTGAAAAGTGCCTGTACTATATATGAAGGAGATTCATTTGCTAATATTAAACCATCTGCCAGAGAGGCAGGAGTATGTTGGAACTCTCTTTGTGGTTGTAAGTGCTGGCAGGCACCATTTTTGTACTCTCCCTTTACCTTGATAGTACTGGCAAGTGTAGCCAGCCCTGCATTCTCCCATTGCCCCACTAAAGATGGCAGGCAAGCACCAGCCCTGGATTCTCCTGTGGCCCTGCAAAAGAGCCACATACCAGTTCTGTGCTCTTCAGTGGCCCCCACAAAAGCCAGCAGATGTATGCAGTCCATACTAGAGTCACTCCTTAATCATCTGGCTCTGGTGGCCAGGAGCTTGCATTCCTGAATCCCATAGGACTATAACAATTAGAGAGACAGTTATTGGCATGCTACCACCTGCTCAGCGCCCCCCACCCAGAGCACTACACAGTGCACTGAAACAAATACCCAGTCTGTCTGTGAAAAAGGCCTATTTACTTGTCTTGGAGCTTCAGCCTGAGGGGCAGACTTAAAGTTTGGCATACATCTAGAGGCTACAGGGGTGCTCTCAGGGAATGTAGGCTGGAGGATTCCATCTTTGCATCCTTCCTCAGCCTTGCTACGGCTTGCTGGTACCTCCCAGAAAGGATTTGATACATTTGTCTGAAGCCCTGACTTTACCAGCACCTCCAGATCCATCTACTTTGCAGGCCAGCAAGATTTACTATTATGGTACCACAGGACCATATATATTGCATACTTTAAATTGCTGTCTGAGGACCTAGCTTCCAATCAGCCTGAAACTAGGTGCTGACTGTGATTCCCCCCTTTAGAACACTGGCAGGTCTTGGCACACCCTCAACAACTGGGACATATCAAGAATGAATTATGCTGCTTTGACAATTACAGAGGTTTGAGAGACAACAAGGAACTTAGGTCTAAAGTTGATGGATAAGTTGTATCTTTTACACAAGGCTACTCCTTCAAGACTGGGGGAAATAGCTGTTTTGCTGAAGAATACAATAACTGAATTGAAAAGTGCATGAGAGTGTTGAAAAAGAGACTATATGAAGCAGAAGAAAGTGCTCTAGAAGACAAGTATGAAACCCAAATAGAACATCAAAAAGGAAAAAAAAAACGTAAAAAGTAAAGATAGCTTAAGGGACCTGTGAGACAACTTAAATCTCAATAACATTTGCATTATAAGGGGTCCCAGGAAGAGAAGAGAGAGATAAAGGAGAAGGAAATTTATTTAAATAATGGCTGAAAACCTCCCTAATCTGAGGAAGGAAACATTCAGATCAAGAAGACCATAGAGACCTGAGTAAGATGAACCCAAAAAGATCAACAGTAAGACACATTATAAGTAAACTGTCAAAAGTTAAAGAGAGAATCTCAAAAGCAGCAAGAGGAAAACGCCTTGTTAGGTACAAAGGGACCCCAATAAGACTATAAGCAGATTTTTCAGCAGAAATTTTGTAGGCCAAACAGGAATAGGAAAGTATATTCAAAATCCTAAAAGGAAGAAACTTCCAAACAAGAATACTCTCCCCAGCATAGTTGTCATTCAGAGTTAACAGAGAGATAAAGACTTTTCCAATCAATCGAAAGCTAAAAGAGCTCATCACCATTAAACTGGTCTTACAGGAAATATTAAAAAGGAACTTCTTTAAGTTGAAAAGAAAAGTGCATTAGTGACAAGAAAATATATGAATATATAAATCTCAAAGGTAAAAGTAAATATATAGTAAAATATATAGTAAAATGGATTAATCACTTATAAATCTAGTATGAAAATTAAGAGACAAAAGAAGTAAAAGTAACTCTAAGTACAATAATCAGCTAAGGGATGCACAAAATGAGAAGATGTAATACGTGACATCAAAAACATAAAATGAGGGGGGAATAAAAACGTAGTTTTCAAATGTATTCAGACTTAAGTTGCTATCAACTTAAAATAGAAAAGATCAGTGAAACTAAGAGCTGGTTCTTTGAAAAGATAAGCAAAATTGACAAACCTTTAACTAGACTCACCAAGAGAGGTCTCAAATAAAAAATTAAATCAGAAACGAAGGAAGGATTTACAGCTGACACCACAGAAATATAAAAGATCATAAAAGGCTATTATAAATAATTATATGCCAACAAATTGGAGAGCCAAGAAGCAATGAATAGATTCCTAGAAACATACAATCTTCCAAGACTGAATCATGAAGGAATACAAAATCTGAATAGACTGATTACTAGTACAGCAATCCAGATTGAATCAGTAATCCAGAAAACCTCCCAAGGAACAAAAGTCTAGACCTAGATGACTTCACTGGTGAATTCTACCAAACATTTAAAGATTTAATATGTATGCTTCTCAAACTTTTCCAAAACACTGAAGATGAGAGAACACTTTTGAACTCATTTTATGAGGCCAGCATTACACTGATACCAAAACGTCAAGGACACCACAGGGGGGGAAAAAAAAAGGAAAAAGAAAATTACAGTCCAGTATCCCTAATGAACATAGATGCCAAAATCCTCAACAAAATATTAGGAAACCAAATTAAACAATGTAACAACTAAAAGGATCATATGCCACAATTAAATGAAATTTATTCCAGAGATGCATGAATGGTCTACATCTACAAATCAATCAATATGATACATCACATTAATAAAATAAAGGATAAAAACTCTCAACAAAATTAGTATAGAGGGAGTATATTGCAACATTATAAAGGTCGTATATGAGAAGCCCACAGCTAACATCATACTCAGTTGTGAAAAGCTCAAAGTTCTTCCTCTAAGATTAGAAACAAAACAAGGATGCCAGTTTTTACAACTTTTATTCAACATAGCATTGGAAATCCTAGCTAGAGGAATTAGGCAAGAAAAAGAAGTGAAAGGCATCCAAATTGCAAAGGAGAGTAAAAACTGTCACTATTTGCAGATAAATATATGTATATGTGTGTGTATGTATATTTATACTTTATACTTATATTTATAAAAAACCCTAAAGACTCCACCAAAAACTGTTAGAGCTAATAAATAAATTCAGGAATATCACTGGGTATATAATCAACATTCAGAAATCTGTTGCATTTCTATATATTCTATATACTATATAATACCAACTATCAGAGAAATTAAAGAAACACTCCCATTTACAATTGGATCAAAATGAATAAAATACTTAGGAATAAATTTAACTGAGGAGATGGAAGACCTATACTCAGAAAACTATGATACTGACGAAAGAGATTGAAGAGACAAGTAAGTGTGAAGATACTCATGGATTGGAAGAATTAATATTGTTAAAATGTCCATATTACCCAAAGCAATATACTGATTCACTGCAATCCTCATCAAAATCCTAATGGTACCTTTCAAAGAAATAAACCAAACAACCCTAAAATTTTATGGAACCACAAAAGATACTGAATAGCCAAAACAAGCTTGAGAAAGAAAAACAAAGCTGGAGGTAATACAGTATTTCAAACTGTATTACTTAGCTATCCATAGTAACCAAAATAATATGGAATTGGCATTAAAACAAACATGCAGATCGATGCAATAGAATACAGAGCCCAGAATGAACCCACACAAATATAGTCAATTAATTTATGACAAAGCAAGAATATACAATGGGGAAAGCACAGTTGCTTTAATAAATGGTATTGGGAAAAGTTACAGCCATAGGCAAAAGAATAAAACTAGACTACTGTCTTATACTAAACACAAAAATTAACTCAAAATGGATTAAAGATTTAAATGTAAGTCCTGAAACCATAAAACTCCTGGAAGAAAACAGGCAGAAATCTCCTTGACATTGATCTTGGCAATGTTTTTCTGGATGTGTCTCCAGAAACAAAGGCAATAAAAGCATAATAATCAAGAGAGACTACACCAAACTAATCTGCACAGCCAGAGAATTTACCAAGTGAAAAGGCAACCTACTGAATGTAAGAAAATATTTGCAAATCATATGCTGATAAGGGCTTGATATCCAAAATATGCAAAGAACTTATACAACCATTAAAAATGAAATAAAGAATCTAATTAAAAATGGGCTAGAGCAACTGAATAGACATTTTTCCAAAGAATGCATACTGACGGTCAACAGGTATATGAAAAGGTACTTGACAACTCATCGACAGGGAAATGCAAATCAAAACCACAATGAGATATCACTTCACACCTGTTAAAATGGCTGTTATCAAAACAAGAAGTTTTAGCAAGTGTTAGCAAAGATGGGGAGAAATGGAAACCCTTGTGCACTGTTGGTGAGAATGTAAATTAATACAGCCACTGTGAAAAATAGCGTGGGTCCTCAGAAAAATAAAAATATTCTGGAGAAAATTCCATGTGCGCTCAAGAAGAATGAGTATTCTGTTGTTTTAAGGTGGAATGTTCCGTATATATCTATGAGGTCCATCTGGTCCAATGTGTCAATCAATGCTCTTATTTCCATATTGATTTTCTACTTGAATGATCTATTACTGACAGTGGCGTGTTAAGATCCCCTACTGTTAATGTATTCATATCAATATGACTGTTTATCTTGATTAACAGTTGTCTTATGTAGTTGGCTGCTCCCGTATTGGGGGCATAAATATTTACATTTGTTAGATCTTCTTGGTGGATAGACCCTTTAAGAATGATGTAGTGTCCTTCTTTATCTCTAACTGCAGTCTTTAGTTTAAAATCTAATTTATCTGATATGAGAATCACTACCCCAGGCCCATTGACATGAAAGATGCTTCTCCATCCCTTCACTTTCAGTCTAGATGTATCCTTAGGTTCAGAATGGGTCTCTTGTAGACAACATATGGACCGGTTCTGTTGTTTTATCCAGTCTGCAACTCTGTGCCATTTTATGGGAGCATTTAGGCCATTAACATTGACAGTGATTATTGAAATATATGTTTTTATTGACATGTTGCCTGTGAAGTCCTTGTTTCTATAGATTGTCTCTGTAAATTTCTGTTTTATGACACTCCTGGGTTCTTTCTTCTTTTATAGAATCCCCCTTAATATTTCTTATAGTGCTGTCTTGGTGGTCACATACTCTTTTAAACCTTGCCAGTCTTGGAAGCTCTTTATTTCTCCATGCATTTTGAATGTCAGTCTTGCTGTATAAAGTATTCTTGGCTGCATGTTCTTTTCATTTAGTGCCCTGAATATGTCTTGCCAGCCCTTTCTGGCTTGCCAGGTTTCTGTGGACAGGTCTGACATTATTTTGATGGGCCTTCCTCTGTATGTAAGGAATCGCTTCCCTCTAGCTGCTCTCAAAAGCTCTTGTCTAAATTTATGATTCATCACTCTTACAATCAAGTACCTCGAGGTCTCTCTAGATTCCTTGGATGAATGGATAAAGAAGATATGGTCCATATATACAATGGAGTATATATATCCTCCATCAGAAAGGATGAATACCCAACTTTTGTATCAACATGGATGGGACTGGAAGTGATTATGCTGAGTGAAATAAGTCAAGCAGAGAGAGTCAATTATCATATGGTTTCAGTTACATGTGGAGCATAAGGAATAACATGGAGGACATTGGGAGATGGAGAGGAGAAGTGAGTTGGGGGAAATTGGAGGGGGAGACTAACCATGAGAGACTGTGGACTCTGAGAAACAAACTGAGGGTTTTGGAGGGGAGGAGGGTGGAGGGTTGGGTGAATCTGGTGGTGGGTATTATGGAGGGCACATATTGCATGGAACACTGGGTGTGGTGCATAAACAATGAATTTTGGAACACTGAAAAAAATAAAATTAAGTAAAATTAAAAAAAAAGAACTGTTATATGATCTATCAATTCCACTTCTGGATATTTAACTAAAGAAAATGAAAACACTAACTTGGAAAAAGATATACCTGTCCCCATATATATTGTAGCATTATTTACAATAGTCAAGATGTGGAAGCAACCTAAGTGTTTGTTGGTATATGAATAGATAAAGAAAATGTGGGATATGTATACAGGGGGATATTACTGAGCCATATAAAAGAATGGAATCTTGCCATTTGTGACAACATGGATGGACCTTGAGGGCATTATGCTAAGTGAAACAAGTTAGCGAAAGACCAGAACCATATGATCTAATTTATATGTGGAATCTAAAAATAAATAGACAAAAACATTTAAAGAATGAGCTAATAGATACAGAGAACAAAGTTGTGGTTGCCAGAGATGGGGGTGGAATATTGGAAGGTGGGTGAAATGGGTGAAGAGGTTTAAAGTATAGACTTGGTGGGGAGGAGTCAAGATGGCGGAGAAGTAGCAGGCTGAGACTACTTCAGGTAGCGGGAGATCAGCTAGATAGCTTATCTAAAGATTGCAGACACCTACAGATCCAACAGGAGATCGAAGAGAAGAATAGCAACTCTAGAAACAGAAAATCAACCACTTTCTGAAAGGTAGGACTGGTAGACAAGTGAATCCAAAGCGACGGGAAGATAGACCACGGGGGGAGGGGCCGGTTCCCGGCAAGCGGCAGAGCAGCGGAGCACAAAATCAGGACTTTTAAAAGTCAGTTCCGCTGAGGGACATCGCTCCAGAGGCTTAACCGGGGTGAAGCCCACGCGGGGTCAGCGTGGCCTCAGGTCCCACAGGGTCACAGAAGGATCGGGGGCGTCTGTCGCAGAGCTTACAGGTAGTAGAACGGGGAAGCCGGCTACAGAGAAGAGCCGAGGAGTAAGCTCTAAGCTCGGGGTTACCTTGAACCGGTCACAGGCTCGGTCAGCTAGGAGCGCGGCCGGAGGCCAGGGTGACGGGAGTAATTGTGCGCTATTCTCTGAGGGCGCACTGAGGAGTGGGACCCCGGGCTCTCGGCTCCTCCGGGCTGGAGACCGGGAGGCCGCCATCTTCATTCCCGCCCTGCGGAACTCTACGGAAAGCGCTCAGGGAACAAAAGCTCCCTAAAGCAAACCGGAGCAGATTACTCAGAACGCCCCGGGTAAGGGCGGTGCAACTCCGCCTGGGGCAAAGACACTTGAGAATCACTACAACAGACCCCTCCCCCAGAAGATCAATAAGAAACCCAGCCAGGACCAAGTTCACCTACCAAGGAGTGCAGTTTCAATACCAAGGAGAGCAGCGGAATTCCAGAGGAGGAGAAAGCAAAGCACAGAGCTCATGGCTTTCTCCCCATGATTCTTTAGCCTTGCAGTTAATTTAATTTTTAATTTTTTTTTCTTTTTCAATTTTTTTTCTTCTTCTGCTAAATTTTTTTAACTTTTACCCTTTTCTTTTTTAACGTTTTTTAACTAGTTTATCTAATATATATATATATTTTATCCTTTTTATATTTTTTCTTTATTGGTTTTCTTTTTTTATTTGTTTCCTTTTTTTTTTCTCTTTCTGCACCCTTTTTTTTTGGGTTTTCTTCTGATTTGGTTAAAGCATATTTTCCTGGGGTTGTTGCCACCATTCTAGCATTTTACTTGCTCCTTCATATACTCTTCTCTGGACAAAATGACAAGGCGGAAAAATTCACCACAAAAAAAAGAACAAGAGGCAGTACCAAAGGCTAGGGACCTAATCAATACAGACATTGGTAATATGTCAGATCTAGAGTTCAGAATGAAGATTCTCAAGGTTCTAGCCGGGCTCGAAAAAGGCATGGAAGATATTAGAGAAACCCTCTCGGGAGACATAAAAGCCCTTTCTGGAGAAATTAAAGAACTAAAATCTAACCAAGTTGAAATCAAAAAAGCTATTAATGA
>NW_019154167.1:180322-184258 GCF_002288905.1 Enhydra lutris kenyoni | reverse complement strand
TTGGAGAGAATTATTGGAGAGAATTTCCCCAATATGGCAAAGGGAACTAGCATCAAAATCCAGGAGGTTCAGAGAACCCCCCCTCAAAATCAATAAGAATAGGTCCACACCCCGTCACCTAATAGTAAAATTTACAAGTCTTAGTGACAAAGAGAAGTTCCTGAAAGCAGCCCGGGAAAAGAAGTCTGTAACGTACAATGGTAAAAATATTAGATTGGCAGCAGACTTATCCACAGAGCCCTGGCAGGCCAGAAAGAGCTGGCATGATATATTCAGAGTACTAAACGAGAAAAACATGCAGCCAAGAATACTATATCCAGCTAGGCTATCATTGAAAATAGAAGGAGAGATTAAAAGCTTCCAGGACAAACAAAAACTGAAAGAATTTGCAAACACCAAACCAGCTCTACAGGAAATATTGAAAGGGGTCCTCTAAGCAAAGAGAGACCCGAAAAGTAGTAGATCAGAAAGAAACAGAGACAATATACAATAACAGTCACCTTACAGGCAATACAATGGCACTAAATTCATATCTCTCAATAGTTACCCTGAATGTTAATGGGCTAAATGCCCCAATCAAAAGACACGGGGTATCAGAATGGCTAAAAAAACAAAACCCATCTATATGTTGCCTACAAGAAACTCATCTTAAACCCGAAGACACCTCCAGATTTAAAGTGAGGGGGTGGAAAAGAATTTACCATGCTAATGGACATCAGAAGAAAGCAGGAGTGGCAATCCTTATATCAGATCAATTAGATTTTAAGCCAAAGACTATAATAAGAGATGAGGAAGGACACTATATCATACTCAAAGGATCTGTCCAACAAGAAGATCTAACAATTTTAAATATCTATGCCCCTAACGTGGGAGCAGCCAACTATATTAACCAATTAATAACAAAATCAAAGAAACACATCGACAATAATACAATAATCGTAGGGGACTTTAACACTCCCCTCACTGAAATGGACAGATCATCCAAGCAAAAGATCAACAAGGAAATCAAGGCCTTAAACGACACACTGGACCAGATGGACATCACAGATATATTCAGAACATTTCATCCCAAAGCAACAGAATACACATTCTTCTCTAGTGCACATGGAACATTCTCCAGAATAGATCATATTCTCGGTCCTAAATCAGGTCTCAACCGTTATCAAAAGATTGGAATCATTCCCTGCATATTTTCAGACCACAATGCTCTGAAGCTAGAACTCAATCACAAGAGGAAATTTGGAAAGAACCCAAATACATGGAGACTAAACAGCATCCTTCTAAAGAATGAATGGGTCAACCAGGAAATTAAAGAAGAATTGAAAAAATTCATGGAAACAAATGATAATGAAAACACAACGGTTCAAAATCTGTGGGACACAACAAAGGCAGTCCTGAGAGGAAAATATATAGCGGTACAAGCCTTTCTCAAGAAACAAGAAAGGTCTCAGGTACACAACCTAACCCTACACCTAAAAGAGCTGGAGAAAGAACAAGAAAGAAACCCTAAACCCAGCAGGAGAAGAGAAATCATAAAGATCAGAGCAGAAATCCATGAAATAGAAACCAAAAAAACAATAGAACAAATCAACGAAACTAGGAGCTGGTTCTTTGAAAGAATTAACAAGATCGATAAACCCCTGGCCAGACTTATCAAAAAGAAAAGAGAAAGGACCCAAATAAATAAAATCATGAATGAAAGAGGAGAGATCACAACTAACACCAAAGAAATACAGACAATTATAAGAACATACTATGAGCAACTCTACGCCAACAAATTTGACAATCTGGAAGAAATGGATGCATTCCTAGAGACAAATAAACAACCACAACTGAACCAGGAAGAAATAGAAAGCCTGAACAGACCCATAACCAGTAAGGAGATTGAAACAGTCATCAAAAATCTCCAAACAAACAAAAGCCCAGGGCCAGACGGCTTCCCGGGGGAATTCTACCAAACATTTAAAGAAGAACTAATTCCTATTCTCCTGAAACTGTTCCAAAAAATAGAAATGGAAGGAAAACTTCCAAACTCATTTTATGAGGCCAGCATCACCTTGATCCCAAAACCAGACAAGGATCCCATCAAAAAAGAGAACTACAGACCAATATCCTTGATGAACACAGATGCAAAAATTCTCGCCAAAATACTAGCCAATAGGATTCAACAGTACATTAAAAGGATTATTCACCACGACCAAGTGGGATTTATTCCAGGGCTGCAAGGTTGGTTCAACATCCGCAAATCTATCAATGTGATACAACACATCAATAAAAGAAAGAACAAGAACTATATGATACTCTCCATAGATGCTGAAAAAGCATTTGACAAAGGGCAGCATCCCTTCCTGATCAAAACTCTTCAAAGTGTAGGGATAGAGGGCACATACCTCAATATTATCAAAGCCATCTATGAAAAACCCACCGCAAATATTCTCAATGGAGAAAAACTGAAAGCTTTTCCGCTAAGGTCAGGAGCACGGCAGGGATGTCCGTTATCACCACTGCTATTCAACATAGTACTAGAAGTCCTAGCCTCAGCAATCAGACAACAAAAAGAAATTAAAGGCATCCAAATCGGCAAAGAAGAAGTCAAACTCTCACTCTTCGCAGATGATAGGATACTATATGTGGAAAACCCAAAAGACTCCACTCCAAAACTGCTAGAACTTGTACAGGAATTCAGTAAAGTGTCAGGATATAAAGTCAATGCCCAGAAATCAGTTGCATTTCTCTACACCAACAACAAGACAGAAGAAAGAGAAATTAAGGAGTCCATCCCATTTACAATTGCACCCAAAACTATAAGATACCTAGGAATAAACCTAACCAAAGAGACTAAGAATCTATACACAGAAAACTATAAAGTACTCATGAAAGAAATTGAGGAAGACACAAAGAAATGGAAAAATGTTCTATGCTCCTGGATTGGAAGAATAAATATTGTGAAAATGTCTATGCTACCGGAAGCAGTCTACACATTTAATGCAATTCCTATCAAAGTACCACCCATTTTTTTCAAAGAAAAGGAACAAATAATCCTAAAATTTATATGGAAGCAGAAAAGACCTCGAATAGCCAAAGCAATATTGAAAAAGAAAGCCAACGTTGGTGGCATCACAATTCCGGACTTCAAGCTCTATTACAAAGCTGTCATCATCAAGACAGCATGGTACTGGCACAAAAACAGACACATAGATCAATGGAACAGAATAGAGAGCCCAGAAATAGACCCTCAACTCTATGGTCAACTCATCTTCGACAAAGCAGGAAAGAATGTCCAATGGAACAAAGACGGCCTCTTCAATAAATGGTGTTGGGAAAATTGGACAGCCACATGCAGAAAAATGAAATTGGATCATTTCCTTACACCACACATGAAAATAGACTCAAAATGGATGAAGGACCTCAATGTGAGAAAGGAATCCATCAAAATCCTTGAGGAGAACACAGGCAGCAACCTCTTCGACCTCAGCCGCAGCAACATCTTCCTAGGAACATCGCCAAAGGCAAGGGAAGCAAGGGCAAAAATGAACTATTGGGATTTTATCAAGATCAAAAGCTTTTGCACAGCAAAGGAAACAGTTAACAAAACCAAAAGACAACTGACAGAATGGGGGAAGATATTTGCAAATGACATATCAGATAAAGGGCTAGTGTCCAAAATCTATAAAGAACTTAGCAAACTCAACACCCAAAGAACAAATAATCCAATCAAGAAATGGGCAGAAGACATGAACAGACATTTCTGCAAAGAAGACATCCAGATGGCCAACAGACACATGAAAAAGTGCTCCATATCACTCGGCATCTGGGAAATACAAATCAAAACCACAATGAGATATCACCTCACACCAGTCAGAATGCTAAAATTAACAAGTCAGGAAATGACAGATGCTGGCGAGGATGCGGAGAAAGGGGAACCCTCCTACACTG
>NW_019154167.1:86412-180222 GCF_002288905.1 Enhydra lutris kenyoni | reverse complement strand
TCAAAATGCTGAAAATAGAACTACCCTATGACCCAGCAATTGCACTACTGGGTATTTACCCTAAAGATACAAACGTAGTGATCCGAAGGGGCACGTGCACCCGAATGTTTATAGCAGCAATGTCTACAATAGCCAAACTATGGAAAGAACCTAGATGTCCATCAACAGATGAATGGATAAAGAAGATGTGGTATATATACACAATGGAATAGTATGCAGCCATCAAAAGAAATGAAATCTTGCCATTTGCAACGACGTGGATGGAACTAGAGCATATCATGCTTAACGAAATAAGTCAATTGGAGAAAGACAACTATCATATGATCTCCCTGATATGAGGGAGAGGAGATGTAACATGGTGGGTTAAGGGGGTAGGAGAAGAGTAAATGAAACAAGATGGGATTGGGAGGGAGACAAACCATAAGTGACTCTTAATCTCACAAAACAAACTGAGGGTTGATGGGGGGAGGGGGGTTTGGAGAGGGGGATGGGTTTATGGACATTGGGGAGCGTATGTGCTATGGTGAGTGCTGTGAAGTGTGTAAACCTGGCGATTCACAGACCTGTACCCCTGGGGATAAAAATATATTATATGTTTATGAAAAATAAAATTTAATTAAAAAAAAATAAAAAATAAAAAGTATAGACTTAGCTATAAACTAAAGTGATCAGGATGTAATGTACAGCATGGTGACTGTAGTTAATACTCTATCGTCTATTGAAACTTGCTAAGAGAGTAAATCCTGAAAGTTTTTATCACAAAAACCAAAAATTTTGTAACTATTTATGATGATGGATGTTAACTAGATTTATTGTAGTGATCATTTTACAGTATATACAAATATCAAATTGTGTTGTACACCTGAAACTAATGTTATATGTCAATGTTATCTAAATAAAATTCTATCAAAGGATGACATTTGAAGAAATGTAGATATTTGTTTCTTAAGTCTATTCAGGTCATGTCAAGCTTTTGCTTTGTAAATAGAACTGTCCTTTCTCAGAGTGATTTATAAGATTTCTGGCCAGTTTGTCGATGTTCTGAGTATGCTCCTCTCTTCCTCCTCCTCCTCCTCCTCCTCCTCCTCCTCCTTCTTTCTTCCTTCTTTCTTCCTTCTTTTTCTTCTTCTTCTTCTTCTTTCTTCTTCTTTAAAATTTCTTCTTGCTTACCTTTTTGGAAGTGCATTGTTTTCTCTGAAAGTGTATGAATGATAAAAACTTAGATAAAACTTAAACTAGCAAATTTTAGTCCTTTTCATAAGCCCTGGTGAAATATTTACTTTCTTTATGCAATTTAGAATAGGGTCATAGAGTGGTGAGAAATGTAGTGGGGAACTGAGTGCTAGTTGAAATTAACAGATTGTGGTTGTTTATAGAACTTAACATACTTTATCATAAGTCACCAGGAGCTTGTTTATTGCCTTTCAGATTTACCATTAGCAGACTATTGGAATTTCTTCTTGTTTTTCATTTTGATATATAAATGTCATTGGTTCATGAATAACAAGAAGAATAATGATAGTTTATTCAAAGCTTTTCTGTGTAAATATCTAAGATGGAACCAGTTCAATCCAAAATTTAATTGTATACCTATTATGTGTATAAAAATGTGCTAGATGTTTGATTTATAAGGGTTCAGATCAAAATACATATATTCCCAGCCCAGTGGGATGTAAGGAGAAAAGGAATTAGTTGAAAAGGCTTTTGCCATAATGCAGAATCATTTAAGTCACAAGTAGATGGTCTTATTCACCTAGGCAAGCATAAGCACTACATGTTAAGATTAAATTTACTTTTTACAGTAGAACCTACTGTAACTATTTGACATAATTTGTCAATAATATTTGACATAATTATTGTAAGCATTGAATTTCATTGTAGCATACTAGGGATAACAATCACAGGTTCAAATCAGACTATCTGGATCCAAATGTAGACTCCACAACTTATTAGTTGCAACACTGTAAAATGGGATAGTTTGTTTCTTACTAAAGTGTTAAAGACTAATGAGTAATATATCTACGTATTGTAGAAGTAGTGTGAACTCTGGAGTCTGACAGACCTTGGTTCAAATTCTAATTCTGCCACTTGCTAGTGCCATTAGGCACTTGAATTCCCCAAGATTCAGTTTTTTCATTTATAAGTAGAGATAGGTAGAGATGATAAAGCCTAACTCAAAGAGCTATTGTGATGATTAAACAAAGCATTTTCAAGTTAATTTTTTGCAAGTGATTAAACAAAGCATTTTATGTACAACACTTAGCAGAGTGCCTGACATAAAATAAAAGCTTTATAAATAATGTTATGTTGTTATACAATCTACAACATGTAGAGACTCAGTTTTATCTTCTTATTCATGATTTTAGGGTGAACCTGGTCTGCCTGGATACCCAGGAAACCCTGGAATCAAAGGTTCTAGGGGAGATACTGGTTTGCCTGGATTACCAGGGACCCCTGGAGCAAAAGGACAACCAGGCCTTCCTGGATTCCCTGGTAATATTCCTTTTCTTAAATGTTTCCTTCTCTCCTCCCTATCTACTCTAACCCATCCCACAGAGCAACTTCTTATTTGGCAGACTGCTGTTCTCTTTCCCAATGAGATACTGACTAGCAACATAATCTTGAACCAGCTCTTTTAACTTTTCTTTGCCCAAATTTCTTTCTGTATAAAATGAGAATGAGTATTACCAGCTCAGCAGGACAATATCCTGTGGGCAAAAACTATTTGGTAGAACATTTTTCAATCTTTCGCTGCTAGCCACCAGTCAATTAAGAGGCCTTACTATTTTTGTAGGTGATAATATACACTACCAAGCTTTAGCCTGCTGCTGATTCTCTTAGAGAGTTGTGCTCAGGCACACAGTGGGGTGGCTGTTGGTAGGACAACTCTTCAGCTCATTTATATGATAAGGACTGAATCATGCAAGCAAAGGGACTTAGCATTATAGTCAAGTAGGTAGCCTGAACTACCTTGCTATACTATCTGCTCTGGTTATGCTTGTATTTCATTTGTTTGTTTGTCTTTTGGATTGCACAGTGGCATGGATAGAGTGGGCCTTTGGTTATCTTTTCCTTAACATTTTACTGAAGTATAATGTAGAGTAAAATGTGCAAGACTATAGATGAGTTTCCACCCATATATATATTCGTGTACCCACCACACATATCAAGATATAAAATAGTTCCCTTGCCTCATAAAGTTTTACCCAGGCCCCTTCACAGTGAAACCACCTCCCAAGGTAACCACTACTGTGATTTCTATTATCATCAAGTAATTTTACCTATTTTTGAAATTAATATAAATGGAATCATACAGGTTATATCCTTCCGTCTGGCTTCTTTCACTCATGTCTGTAAGATTCATTTATCTTGTTGCATGTGTCGGTAGGTTGGGTTTTTTTATAATTACTCTATAATATTCCATTGAAGAAATACGTAAAATCAATTACCCATTCACCTGTTGATGGACTTCTGGGTTGTTTCTAGTTTGAGATTATTAAAAAAGATGCTGTTAACATTCTTTAACATGTCTTTTTGTGGACATACATACTCATTTCTCTTAGACAATAACTTCATAGTATTATTACTGAATCATAGTAGGTATACATTTAACTTTAGTAGATGGTGCCGGTTTTCCAAAGTGATTTTATAAGTTACAGTCTCACATGCAATGTATGAAATGTTCCTGGGTGGCTCCTGGTGTCTTGTCATGATTATATTGTGGTTAGTACTTTGTATTGTGAAATGTTGTCGGTTTCCCATGTCCTCACCTCATTTGGTATCGTCAGTCTTTTTAATTTTAGCTGTTCTGGTGGGTACATAGAAGTGTCATACTGAAGTTTTATTTTACGTTTTTAAATGAATGACAATATTAAACACCTTTCCATATACTTATTGGCCATTTGGATAGCATCTTTTTGAAATGCCTGCTCCATGTTTTCTTATATTTATTGGATTGTTTACCCTTTTTTCTTATTGACATAGGACAGTTCTTTACATATTCTGAATATGAGCCCTTGTCAGATACATGTATTACAAATACATTTTTTCTGTCTCAAATTTGCCTTTCATTCCTAATGCTGTTGTGATATTTTCTTAATACTGTTGTGTGACGATCAAAAGTTATTTTTTTCGGGGCACATGGGTGGCTCAGTAGGTTGTGCCTCTGCCTTCCGCTCAGGTCATGATCTCAGGGTCCTGGGATCGAGCCCCGCATCGGGCTCTCGGCTCGGCGGGGAGCCTGCTTCCTCCTCTCTCTCTGCCTGCCTCTCTGCCTACTCATGATCTCTCTGTCAAATAAATAAATAAAATCTTTAAAAAAAAGTTATTTTTTTCAAAAGTTAATAAAGTTCAGTTTGTTACTTTTCTTTCATAGTTAGTGCTTTTTGTCTCCTATTACAAAATATTTGCCTATTCAAGTTTATGGAAATATTCTTCTATTTTTTCTGTAACATTTAATATTTAAGCTTTTATATTTAGGTTTATGATTTGTTCAAATAAAAATATTTTTATGGTGTGAACTAGGGGTCAAGGTTCATTTTTTAAATACAGATATTCAATTGCTCCACACTGTTTTTTTTTTTTCTTTTAAAGAACCTGAGATCTTCTGTTCTTCTGCTCATCAAAAGACACCGTTAAGGAAATGAATAGGGAAGACACAGACTAGGAGAAAATACTTACAAAACATATATCTGACAAATGACTGATATCTCGGATATGTAAAGAGCTTCTACAATTCAATAATAACAAGATATACAATCCACTTTTTTTAAATGGGGAAAACTTTGAACAGATGTTTCACAAAAGAAGATATATGGATGGCTAATAAGCACATAAAAAGGTGATCAATATTATTAGCTATCAGAGAAATACAAATTAAAACCACAGTGAAGTAGCACTATATTCCTACCAGAATGGTTACTATTAAAACAACTGATATCACCATATGTTGTACAAGTATCTGGAGCAAATGGAATTCTTAAATACTGTTGTGAATGTCAAATGGTTTGGCAACTTGTTTTTTTTTTAATGAGGTGCACCATATGCCTACTCTGTCTCAGCAGTTCCATTCCTATCTAGGTATTTATCCAGAATAAGTTAATACATATATCCACAAAAATACTGGTGCAGAAATATTCATAGCAGCATTACTCATAATAGCTAAAAACTGAAAGTAGAACAGGTTTCCATAAATAGAATAGATATTTACATTATCTAAAACCTGACAGTGACCCAAATGTCTGACAATAGATGAATGAATTAAAAACTTGGTATATCCACACAATGGAATCCTACCAGTTCTACCAGTGTAGTATTGTGGTGATTATTTTTATTATGAATATATCATAATGCCAGCCTGTGGATAAATCACTTTAAAACTTAAAATTACCCTTAAAAATGTTCAGCAAATACCAGCATCTTCCTTGCTTTTTCCCCCATTCTTCACCGTTTCTGTGCTAACACTATAAATTGTAATTTTGAGTTGTAATTCTTAAAACAGTGCAGTTTTTATTTCATTATTAAATTGAACTCTTTATTCTAGGAACCCCAGGACTTCCTGGAGCAAAAGGTATTAATGGTCCTCCTGGGAACCCTGGCCTTCCAGGAGAACCTGGTCCTGTAGGTAAGTATAAAACCTAAGGATTAGTTGTAAAACTAAGGCTCATATTCATTTTGGGAAAGTCAAATCATTTCTGGGAGCTGTGAACATTTTTAAGACAAGGAAACATGATGATCATTCACTTAGTTCTACTTGTTACGTAAAAAGTGAGCAACTCTTTTTTTTTTCCCTAAGATTTTATTTACTTATTTGACACAGAGAGAGATAGTGAGAGCAAGAACACAAGCAGGGGGAGTGGGAGAGGGAGAAGCAGACTCTCCACTGAGCAGGGGCCCACTGACATGGGGCTCAACCCCAGCACCCTGGGATCATGACCTGAGCTGAAGACAAATGCCCAACCGACTGAGCCACCCAGGCGCCCCTGAAGTGAACAACTCTTAATAAAAGTTACTTAAAATTATTACTTTGGAGCCTTATTTGGGGGTTCTTCCCAGGGAGAGTTATTTCAAGTATCCTGCAATTAGTGGAAGGTCTGGTGTTTTTCAAAATAGCAAAGTATAGCAAAGTAATTCACTGAATTCTAAAGCAAGTCACTTCTCTGGCCCCATATATGAGGCCTGTAATAGCACCCCATTCCACCTCCACATCTTACTCTCCTTGATATTCTAAAGCTAGATTAAAATGAGAAACTGAAAGTTTTTGGATACTGAGTTTATAATAAATTTCTTCCTTATTCTTATCAGCCTTTATTTCTTATGTGCTTCTTTTTCAAAAGATTTTGTGTTTTATTTTTTTCCATTTTATTTTATTTTATTTTATTTCTTTTCAGTGTTCAGCATTCATTTTGTGATTTAAAGGGGTGTCTCAGAGGTACTTTGTGTCATTCAACAGAACTATTTGAGGCTAGTGTGGAAAGAATGGGGAATATAGAAGGAAAGGGAATTGGGAGGATAGGTATAACCTTCTATACCCTGTGCTTTTAGGTGGTGGAGGTCGTCCTGGGCCACCAGGTCCTCCAGGTGAAAAAGGCAACCCAGGTCAAGATGGTATTCCTGGACCAGCTGGACAGAAGGGCGAACCAGGTGCTCTATTTTTTTATTGTTCCTAATTTTCTAATTTCTTCCTTGTCTTCTTTAACTTTTGCCCTTTTTTACCCACAATGAAATTATATCTTCTTAACCTCTAAGCTACTACACACTTTTCCCTTCCTACGTATCTTCTTGCAATCTATACTAAGAATATTACTTCACGTTTATCAATCAGGATACCTCTTTCTTATAGAAAACTCTATATCCTTTCTTGCCCAGTTTTTCATGTGAAGTTACCCAGCTGCTTTTATCTTTTCTACATGACTTTGTTTCACTATGAAATCTATATTCCATTTATAGATCTATATGTATACAAAGATGTATTTAATGCTTATCACAAGTAGAATATGTTTTTATAGTTTTCTCATGTTAGAATTATGGTTCCATGTTGGAAACAAATCCTCTGCATCTTTTGTATAACATTGTAACACTCAGTAAACAACTGAACGATCCAAAATAATTTGTCCTTGTTTCATTTATTATTACCTATTTGAGATTTTTGGTTTATGCTCTGACAGGTCAGCCGGGCTTTGGAATCCCAGGACCCCCTGGACTCCCAGGACTTTCTGGTAAACTTTAATAAAACATACTAGATCAGTCCATATAACGAGTATGTGTTCCAGTACATTTATTTTTCCATCTCCACCATTTACTGTTACAAAATGCACATACAACCCAGAAAACTCAAAGCTAAAGTTATAGCTTAAAGCAGTTCTTAATTAACAATTTAATAGAAAGAGTTGTGCTATATAAAAATGCATTCTTAAATAAATTTACATATAAATATCCCTTCGTTGATTTCATAAGTAAATGCTGAGGAAATGATAAAGAAAGCAAATTTGTAGAAAGTTGTAGATTTCACTAATTTTTTTAAGTCTTTCAGCCAGAAAACAAAACAAAACAAAACAAAACACTCTTTTCTCCTAATGGAAACAAAACCAAGGTAATACTAGGAAACACTATAGAAATCTGTACCAGTAATAAAAATGGAAAACTTTGTATTAATATGCATCTTGTGTTTTGGGTGGGTATATGCTCATACACATCTTTGTGCAATCTCTTGTTCTAACTTTCGTTGTAAGCACCAGAGCATTAATTGAATGACTAAATGTGTGTACAGATATGCTTGTTTATGTTCTGGAATGCCTATTAGCTACTCTATGGAAGTTTTTTTTCAAACTACAGACATATTGCCTAGAAATTCCTATATCCTTCCCATGATCCCAATGTCAAAATCATTACTTTAATGTGCTACTGTTACATTGCTTTCAGGCATGTTGGTGGTATAGAAAAAATGTTGAGAATAGTTTGGGTTAGGATTCTGAATCTTGAATACAATTGTCTTCAGGGACACACAGTAACCATTGAAGATCCATATCTTCATTAGTCTCAAAATTAGCCTCAAAATATATGTTTAAGGAATTTCCTCCAGCCATCTCTAACCTGTTCATGCCAATACTTTAAACCTTTCTATTTTTTTGTTTTTTATTTTCTTGCAGCTATCAGTCACGTGATCATTGCTCTGTGTCCTAATACAAAGGATATCTTTCAGAATCCAAGCTATTATTGTTTTTATATTTCTATACATACTCTAATAAATATTTCTGATAACGGTTGAATATATTTCATAAAAGGAATGGGTTTTTTGGATGGGTGAGGGATTTGGTGGGAGATAGAACTGATCCTGGCAAATCCCATCACTTGTTCTAATAAGAATGAATAGATTTAGCCTCACAGGCAAGCCTATTACAGGCAGTATCATTTAATGTGTTTCTTAATGTCACTTTACTTTCATAGGTCAAAAGGGTGATGGAGGATTACCTGGCATTCCAGGAAACCCTGGCCTTCCTGGTCCAAAGGGAGAACCAGGCTTTCAGGGTTTCCCTGGTGTGCAGGGTCCCCCAGGCCCTCCTGGTTCTCCAGGTCCAGCTCTGGAAGGCCCTAAAGGCAACTCTGGGCCCCAGGGTCCTCCTGGGAGACCAGGTATGTACATGAGTGGTAGGGTAATGGTCTGTATATTCGTTAATTTATTTCATTTTGCTGGCAGGTTATTCAGTCTTTAGGACTTTAGACTCTATAAGAACTCCTTACTAATAAATAACTTATTTTTTACCTAGCTCCATCCATTTCTGTGGCATCTAATAATTCTTTTCAGTAATGTGTTTCATCATTTACTTAAAGTTGCTAAAACAAACCACTTGGAGGAAAAAAGGAAATAGTGGATTTATTAGTCTTTTTATTAAACATTAAACTATACTGATAACCTGGCAGCAAAATGCCATCTGCATTTTTAATGTGAGCTTCCCAGCATGTCATCACAGAAATCATTTTAGTGATCACCCCATAGATGCTTGTGGTCCATACCAAAAGTGTTGCTATGGTTCTGTCGTATGATCAGCAAATGTCACCAAACACAATAAAAAAATTTTATCTTCTCTGGGAACTAGGCAATCAAATTTATCTTCAACATCACAGCATGATTAAATTGAATAGCGATCTCTTCATACCAGCTTCATGTCTCTACCTCATTTGTCTTGTGTTAACTGCTCTTTTAGTCTCAATTTTGTATCCAGTGTTCACTTTTCATTTTGTGTATGTGCTTTGTCACTTCATTTTGCTGTTTGGAAATGCTTGTTTTCATCGGGGATTAATGTTGCTGAGCCCAGCACTGGTGACAGATTATTAACAGACTTTTGGGACTTAATATTCAGTTTTTATATTTTGAGAAATTAAAAACTTGGCCCTCATTGACTTAAAATAAGAGAAATCTAAACTTAAAAAGAAACAAAACATTTATCCTTTTAGCCTTTGAAAGTCTCTGACTCATTTTTAAAATGTATTTAAAAATAAAAATCTCCATTTAAATTACCATAAACTCTGAAGTGATTGGAGTTAATTTTAATAAGATATGCTCTGAAAACATAAATAAAATGGGATAACATACTTTGTTCAGAGGATCATTTTCAAAACCAGATTTTATCCCATCTGAGTTGGCTGTTTATAGAGGGTGTTCATAGTTTTACCTTGTTTTACTATTGAAGAAAACCAGTGAAAACCACCTCAGCCGTATTAACTCTTGCATGTCAAGAATTGACACCAATGTCTTGCTTGTTATGCATGTTATGTTTGCATGCATGCAAACATAATTTGTTATGCATGTTATGCTTGCAATGTTATGCATGCAATAATTACAAAATAAACCAAACTGTTATCATTTTTTATAATTGGCACTCTGATTATTTGTCCTTTACTGGTAATGGAGCTCACTGTAGAACATTTTTGTGAAATTTGTCAACATAAAGTCATTAGTCACAAAGGTGCTTTTAAAAAATTTACTGTTTCTAAATAGCAGGAAGAAGAACATCTACCTGATGAGTAGTTTGTGACTTATCAGTTTGTTCATAAACTACAAATTAAAATGTAGTTTTAAACCAAGTTGATCTTAGAGTTAATTATTTTTGAGCTCATGGTAATGATTATTATAAAACTTTTGTTTTTGCCTTTCAAATATGTCACATGTGCTATCTTTATTTTAGTGCTGATGCTAAGTGGTAATAATTTGGTTTATCTACAGGTGCATGAATGTGAACTTCCAGAGTATTCTTTTATTGAATTAAAGTTTAACTTGAAAGAAGTTAGAGTAATGCTTTAGTTTCTTGATATTGCTAACAATTTTGATATTTTTCCTTTTTGTTAATGATGACATTGGGCCTTGGTGAACTTTGATCCCTTATCCAGGTCCTCCAGGTTAGCTCCTTAACTCCAAAGTAGTAACTGCATGAACTTTGAAATTTTTCTTAAATATATATACGTATATACACACACACACACACACACACACACACACACATATGTATGTATATGTGTGTATATATAGTTATACATATATACATGTATATGTATACATATATGTATATGTGGTATATGTATGTAATTTAGTATATAATTCCTCTCTCTCTCCATATATATATATCTACCTAATATTTTCAAGTGCTTGCATGTATTTTAAGAGCATATATGCCAGTTCAGTTCTTACATGTTGGTCTATCTCTGAAAGTTGAAAGAACTGTAGAGCCCAATATTTCTATTGGAATAACCCCAAATTACCTAGTTAGGAAAACTAATTTAACATTTTAAAATTCATATTTTTTGTCATTTTTAGTCAAACACTTATAGTACCCAAAAGTATATTGTATATTTTAGCTTTACCTTCAGCGTATAGTATATTTCTTATTTTTGTTTTATATCTATTAATGTAAATGAAATCAAACTATCCTTCAAAAAGGCAATCTTTTTTAACTTTTTATTTAAATTCTAGTTAGTTAACATAGAGTGTAAATTAGTTTCAATTATAATTTAGGGATTCAGCACTTAACAAATAATAGCCAGTGCTAATCACAAGAAGTGTACTCTTTAATCCCTATCTACTGTTTCACAAAACATCAGTTTGTTCTCTATAATTGAGTCTGTCTCTTGGTTTGTCTCTCTTTTTTTCCCTATGCTCATTTGTTTTGTTTCTTAAATTCCACATATGAGAGAGGTCATATGGTATTTGTCTTTCTCTCACTGACTTATTTCACTTAGCATAATACTCTGTAGTTCCATCCATACCATTGCAAATGGCAAGATTTCCTTCTTTTCTTTGGCTCAGTAATTGTGTGTGTGTGTGTGTGTGTGTGTGTGTGTGTGTGTGTACTACTCTTCTTTATCCACACATCAGTCTGTGGACATTTGGGCTCTTTCCATAATCTGGCTACTGTAGATAATGTTCCTATAAACATCAAGGTGCATGTATTCCTTTGAATTAGTATTTTTGTATTCTTTAGGTAAATACCTAGTAGTGCAATTGCTGAATCATAGGATAGTTCTAGTTTTAATTTTTGAGGAACCTCTGTACTGTTTTTTTTCCACAATGGCTGCACCAGTTTGCATTCCCACCAACAGTGTGAGAGGGTTCCCCTTTCTCAATATCCTTGAAAAGGCATTCTTTTTTAAATAATAATATCTATTATCAGACCCTGTAAATATGCAATTCTTGACTTGCCACAACTCTTGTAATTTTTCAGACCATCCCATCTTCATATTTTGGGTTGTCACAAAGTTCTAAATTCCCATGCTATGAAAATGAAGTAATAGGTACACAGTAAAAAAATTCCATACAACCAACACAGATTAGAAGCCTTTTACTCTTGTTTGAATCGTACGTATATAAACATTACACACCAAAGAACAGTTACCAGGAGCTGTCCAATGGAAAATTGCTGATTCACAGTGAAAGATGTTAACTTAATTAGGAGTAAAGGGAACCACAAATAGTTGAATGTGTTTATTACTTCAAGATAAATAGATCTTTTCAAATTTCTAAGGAGGAACTAAAATGACAAAAAGGTATATTCTTGAGTTCTGACTGTAGGGAATGGCAGGAAATATTCTTTTATGAATTAAAGCTCATGATTTTTAAAGATTCTTTTTAGGAAGCCATCTATCTCTATCTGAACAGATTCACTAGTTACTTACTCCTACTTACTACTTCAATCCTTCCACAAATGCATAATTTCATAGAGCCATAGAGTATCTGATCTAGAAGAGACCCAAGTTTTATACTTAAGATATATTACTCACCAGACACTTGTTAAAGATGGCAAGACAGGTTTTATTTAAGACTATTGTAGTAGGGGAGAGACAGTTGCAAAAGAAACTGAGCTCAACTGAATAAAACAAGGATAAGTGGGGATTTATAGTCAACCAGCAGAGTGAGGGAGTCAGTGGATCAAAAGTTATTAACATGAAACGTTAAGGGTAGGTAGGTTCTTGCTAAACTGGCCTAATAGAATTCTTGCTAAAGTCAGGCCAAAGACTTAGACATCAAGATTGGGGGATAAGGGACTTGATCAGATATCAGCAGTGGGGGGATTATCCATAAACTGACTTGCTAAAGGATTCTCGTTAAAAGTAGACTTCAGCATACCAAGTAACAGGGCCCAAGGATGAGAATAAGGCTCAGAGGAGAATAAGGTTGAGAATAAGGCTCAGAAGAGCCTGCCTAAAGTTTAGTCAAGGAGAGAATCTTCATCGCATATGAGAAAACTGAGGCCCAAAGATGTTAAGAAGCTTGCCCAAGGTCATACTGTTTGTCACTGGCATAGCTGGGAATCTGACTTAGGGCTTGCCAATGCTCTGTTAAATGTCTGTTTTGCTAGTAGCATATATCATCCTCCAACAAAGGCAGTTGTATGGCTCAATGCTTATGATCTGGCTTCTTACTCTAGTTATAAATATAATAAGTGATGAAGCAGAGCTCCTTTTGCCATTTTACTAGATTCTTAGTTATAGCAGTCTGGACTTTGCCTCCACTCTTGTTTTCTGTTACTGCATAAGTTCTGTCAATCCCTATTAACTGCTTCTTGTGTTTTTCCGAAATAGATGTCATCAAAAAGATTAAGACAAGTGCATACTATTTAACTATCACCATGATAAAAAGAAAACTTAGGGCATACATTGAAGTAATTTTGAGTACTCCCCTGACTGACTTGCATAGAAGTTGGCTGCTTTTGATCACTTCCAGATTTTAGTGTTGGCTAGAAGATTGCTTTCTTCTGAGGCACTAGAATATATTCAAAGAAGAAACAGGGAAGTAGCCATATCACTTTAAAACCAACTTGACCTCTTATTTACCAGATGTACTATAAATTACATAGTTATTGGAAACTGGTATCTACAGTGTTCTCTTTACAACAGTGGAAACTGGATTTAAAATTGATGAGCTCTGTGTGTTATACACAAATGATGAATCATTTAACACTACATTGGAAACTAATGATGGTACTATATGCTGGCTAATTGAATTTAAATAAAAGTTAATAAAATAAAATTTGCCAATCAGTTCATCAGCTTATCTTTAGTTATTACCACTTATGAATAAGACTAGGTTTTTTATTTTGGTTTTTTTTTTCAGTTAAACTTTGTTGGTCATTTGAGAAATAATAGATCAAGAACTTCATGTACAAAATTGACTTGGCATATAACTCATTAAAATTTTATCTCTTAGAAATTAAGATCTTAGAAGTTTTGCTATGATGTGATTGGAAGTTTTCTTTGTTACTTACTCAGACCAAAATACATATTTCAGTGACATTTTTCTAAGCATTCTTGTTATTGGTCCTTCTATAGCAAATACATATATAAAATGTCTAATCAAATTCAGAATTATCTTAGGTAGGAATTCTGTTTTATTTAACTAATTATGTGGCCAGACTCTCAAACTGTGGTCTTGAGTCAGTTTGCTGTAGGTGCTTTAGAAACCATTTAAACAAATAGAACCCGATTTTTAGCCTTCTGAATTTCAAATTATCAAATGCTGTAAAAGTTTTATTACCTGGCAGTGATAATAATCTTTTATATTTATGTAGTGTGCCACCATTTACATCATATAATGTACTTTTATTAAAAGCTCTTTGAAGGCAGAGTTAGGGTGTAGCTAATCTTTGTGTTCCCTGTAGCACCTTGCACATGGCAGATATCAGGTCTTTATTTTTTAAATGGAATTTGATCTTTAAAACAACTCTGTGAGGGAGGTTATGGCAGATAACACTGTTCCTATTATGTGGGTGAGAAAACAAGCTCAGAGAGACTGAATTGTCTTCAGTCCCATAGATGTAAATAGTAGAATCAAGAACAGACCCTAGGTCTTCTAATTCCTAGGATTCAATGCTCTAGCACAGTTTATTCTCTCTGCTAAGCTCAGTGTTTATAAATCATAGCAAGACTTCTAAGGAAAGGAAATTGTGTTTATAGTTAATTAACATTAACCAAGAGTTGTCCTATTTATAGGCTTTTTATCTTTTTATTTAATGATCCTTCTTTTAATAGTTAATAGCCTGATTTAATATGGGCATTGAATAAGGTAAATGTGATATTTTCTGTGGTTTGGGGTAGGATATTGCATGTCAAAATATTTTTAATGTACCCATTCACTGATGGTCTTCACAATTCTGGAAAATTTGGCTCTTTATTTTAACATTCAGTGGTGAACGAATACATATTGGCTCTTTCTCTTTAAATAACTTGTTGTAAGTAGTAATTCACAGAAGAAAACTTCTTGATGAATTATGAAAAAAAATCAGAATGTGGCTTCATAGAATGATTTTTAAAGAAGGCAAATAAAAGTACAGTTGGTAATGGCCATTGCGTACTTTTATTTTAATTTCTCTATTTAGTCACCTGTGATCTTTGTATTTTTGTCTAACGAGGCCTTTAAAGTTAAGTGTACCTTTTTGAGGCAGTCTGAACATATCAAGAAATTTATACCTTGGGTTTTTACTAAAGGAGGACAGAGGCCAAGATAAATGTAAGCATTTATCCAAAATTATTCCTTTGTGAAGGGAATGGAAGGCAATCAGTGAAATGGTACTGTCTTACCAGCTTTAATGCTTGCAGTGCTAACTTTTGGAAAGCCACAGTAGCAGGGTTAACATGATATCTTTAGTAGTGTTTTCCATTTTTTGGATTATTTCCTGTAATAAGATCTATTTGAAAATGTTGGACTCTCTATACTTCTGTATGGTTCTGTTTGCATACTGATTACGCTGTAGGTATGAGAAATGCTGGCAAAGAGGATTATTGTTTAACTTGTGCTATAATGTGAACCACTTCTAACTCATAATCTTATTTTGTACTGTGTGATGTCTGATACTGCTAACAACGATCTTTGGGCTTTGGTGAACTCTGATCTTCCCAGGTTTTCAAGGTTAGACTCTTCACTGGTCAATTCTTTTTTTTTTTAATGTTTTATATGTATGATAAGAGAAATGCACTTTTTTTTTTGCTGTAAGTCAGAAGTCATTGAAGAGGGCTGTTATCCTCAAATACTACCTGCTCTGGTATTTAACATATTGGTGAAGGTAATGTGACTTGTTTATAATCAAGTTTGAAATGACACTAGGTCTTTGTAGTTTGAATTTTTTATAATCAGTAATCCATATGTGAAGACATGATGAATTTTAAATAGTTATATTATCTTTAAGACTGCATTAAGATTTTTAGACAGGCATCTGGTGTATTTGTAACCTCTACATACTGATTTTTGTCGCATGACGTTGCTCCTGATACGTGTCTATGTGGCTCTTTTAAAAAATGAAAGAGGGTTACTATTGAGTACAATTAAAAATAAAATATATATGTCCCTTATATAATTAACAAATCATTAAATTTGAGGGACTCCAGAATGGCAGGTCTGAATTAATAACATGTAAATTATCCAATATTTTCTTTTAATTGCAGAAAGAGCAATGACCATAACATGCCTAGTTGTTTTTTGTTTTTGTTTTTGTTTTTCAAATATTCTGATAACTTTTCAGACTGGGGAAGAGGATCATAAAAGATTTCCTTTTTTCCCCGATCTTAATCCTACTTCCTCAATGTTAGGCTGCTTAAGAGGTAGTTTAAATTTTTTTCCCAGAAAGACAGTTTATTACCGGATTTTGAGTCCAAATTATACATTATCGATGAAACTAATAACTTTGCTTAGAAAACCCTGTCTGAGGGTGTGAACCCAGCAGTTGCTCTTCTTTGTTTATTTTAGTGCAAAGTACTCCAACCCTTCATGATTGGAAAGGGAATTTCTTTTTTTTTTTTTTTTAAGATTTTTTATTTATTCATTTGTCAGAGAGAGAGAGAGAGAGAGAGCAAGCACAGGCAGACAGAATGGCAGGCAGAGGCAGAGGGAGAAGCAGGCTCCCTGATGAGCAAGGAGCCTGATGTGGGACTCGATCCCAGGACGCTGAGATCATGACCTGAGCCGAAGGCAGCTGCTTAACCAACCGAGCCACCCAGGCGTCCCTGGAAAGGGAATTTCTAAGTGTTTCTGCCTGGTTGCTGGCCTTGGGTGGCTATATAATTTAAACTGTTTAAAGATAAAACAATTGTTGTATTGTTGTGGACCTGCTTCCTCTTTCTCATATGCCAGATGAATAGTGTTATATTATGAAATCACATAGAAATAGCTGAAAGTTTTAAAATGGGCTCATATTTTAAAGATATGTTCTTACTTTCAGTTTTACTAGTAATGAAGGTAATGGTAGGAATAATAATTTGTAAAAACCTCTTACATAATTCTTACTGTGTACCAGGCACCATTTTAAGTAATTTATACATACTATCTTATTTAATCCTTGGATCAACCTGATGAAGTAGGTACTACTCTTATTTCCATTTTATTTTTTTTAAAGATTTTGTTTATTTGATACAGAGAGAGAGAAAGAGAGCAAGAGAGGGGACACAAGTAGGGGGAGTGGGAGAGGGAGAAGAAGGCTTCCCGCAGAGCAGGGAGCCTGATGTGGGGCTCTATCCCAGGACTCTGGGATCATGATCTGAACCAAAGCAGAGGCATATGTAATGACTGAGCCACCCAGGCACCCCTCTTATTTCCATTTTAAAGAGGAGGAAACTGAGGCCAAGGAGATTAATAAACTTCCTTAGGTCTAACAACTAATAATTATAGAAGCTGGGATTCTAACCCAACATTCCAGCTCCAGAGTCCAGCATTCTTAATCCATATGCCATGCTGCCTTGTTAGCATTAGTCATTGATTCAAGTCTTAAGAGTATTGGAAGGGAACTAAAGTCTGAATTTTATCTCAGATCAGAAAAATGACCCTCTGTCCGTAGGTAAGCATGAACTCAAGTATTCTAAATTCATTTGCCTATGATATTTCCTTCAAAAGTAATCACTACATACCTCCCTTTTTTGTTGAAACCAATAAAAAACTAAGATTACCAAAGAAGAAAATGTATAGGTGCTAAGTGTTGCCTGTTCATCATTTAGTGCTTCATTCTTAGTTTCTTAAGGCAGAACTAGTTGGTCTTAACTTCAGTTACTGCTTAGCAAGCAAATAACAGCTATTTCCCACCTAGCGACAAAAGATGTGGCCACTGATAAGATCTTTTTGGTTATTTAATAGACCTGATATCTTTATTTAGAATGAAAAGTTAAAACAGTATAAGGAAAAGAGCTTAGCAAAACCAATTTTAAATAATTTCATTTATTCCCAAGACATATGCAGAATTTTTCTTCAGAAATATTTAAAATGCAAAGAATATGAAAACATGTTTAAAATAAATTCAAAAGTACTATATTGAATTAATAAATTTCTGACACTAAAATGTTACCATATATTAGTAAGCATGTCACTAAAATGAAATTAAACAGCTTGCTTAAGTAACTTGTCTTAATTGCGTAGTAATAAAAGCTGAATGAAACTACTTACAAATACTACTTACAAAATAATTACTTATAAGTAAAGCAATCTACTGTTAATCAGTGTGACAAATGACTTGAATCCCTGATTGCCCTACAGTAGTGATTCTTAAGGTGTGATCTGGAACCAGCAGCTTTAGTTACAGGGCACTTATTAGAATGCACTTTTGTGGGCCCCTCCCCAGCCTTTCTGAATCCAGAATTCCTGGGTAAGCCCAGGAGTCTGTTTTAACAAACTCTCCGGGGGATTTTGATGTATGCTTCAGTTTGAGAACAGTGCCCTATGTATAGTGTTTGTTTCTTTTCACGTAACCGAAACCCTTTAGGGATCACAGAAGCAGTCTTTATTTTAATGTCCTGAGTTCTGTCTTTAAATATGAGTTTATTCAATTTTATGTATAATAAAATGTAAACTAAAAGGGACTACAGACCAGTGTTGATAACAAAAAGAACCTACCGCAATTTATATTAGAGAGTCAAAATAGGTCTGTATGTTTTGATATACTCTGGATTTTATCCTGTAAACTAATAGGATTTAGAAGACTGATATTTTAGAAGCCAGGGTTTTTATACTACTCTTATGCTATACTGAAATATGGCCATTTGTTGTGCACTGTCAAGGTCTACCAGGTCCAGAAGGTCCCCGGGGTCTCCCTGGAAATGGAGGTATTAAGGGAGAGAGAGGAAACCCAGGCCAACCTGGGCAACCTGGTTTGCCTGGTTTGAAAGGAGACCAAGGACCACCAGGACTCCAGGTAGGAAATGGGAGTAGAAATTTGATGAGAAAGGAGTGTGGGCATTTTCATTCAAAATGAGAATTCTAAGCTACATTATTTTTATTAGTATTTACTGGTCAAGGCTCTATGCATGCCTCCTAGTGAATTACAAAATAAGAGAAAGGCAAATTTTCTATCTTCTTTCAACTAAAGGGACTTAGCTGCTTTATAGTTAAAGGGTTCCTCAGAAGATATTTTACCTGGAGTCATTGATATGTATGTTATTTAGGTTTGAGAACCCTTCATTTCAGTGAAAGCAAATTCATAAAAGAAGATGCATATATCAGAACATTACATGTGGATGAGACCATAGGGAAGTAATTATAGTTGAGTGGGGATGTTTTAGACTTTGAAATTAGATAGAGTTAGGGTCAAATTTCAGCTCCCCTGCACACTTCTACTTTTGTGTCTATGAGGAACACAGATAGACAGTTTAGGTTTCTGTCTTCACCTGTAAAAATGGAATAACGTATCCCCACATTTGTATTCATGTACTTTCCACATTGGTTTGAGTGACCCAGAAAGTCCCATGCTTCTTTATGGATCATTAACACTTCTTATATTCATTCAGGAAGATTGTTGTTAGATATTGCAACCAACACAACCTGGGCTCAATCTTTTAACTCTGACTGCTTTATAGCAGAAAAAAAGAAAAAAAAAACCCTAAAACAGTAGTCCTTAAAGCTTTCCAACAGCTAACTTTTTTTTCCTCATGTCATCATTATTCTAGACACATACTCTTAAAATTCGAGTCTTCTCTTTATTCATTCTCTATTTACTCCCTCCTCATTCATTTCCCAGGTGCTTCCAGTTCATATGTCTCTATGCCTGATTCAAGACTACTGCCTGATAGCAATATTTTGCAAATCTAGTATTATCAAGTTCTGTTCATTTCCTTTTGTGCAAGTTAGTTCTTACATTTGTACATTTTTGATGGAAATAACAAACATAGAAAAATTCCAAGAATGGTTAAAAAAAAAAAGCCCAAAACCTTTCATGTATCATTTACCCAGATGGACTAGTTGTTAATGTTTTGCCCCATATGTTATGTGTGTATATATAATTATATATATATATAATATATATATGAAACATTTGAGAATAAGTTGTAACTATTATGCCTTTTTAGCACTAAGTACTTCACTGCATGAGATTTCCTAAAATTAAAGATATTCTTTTATATAATAACACAACAGTTATCAACTTCAGGAAACTGAACATTAACATAAACTTCTATTTCTACTTTCCATATTCTAATTGTATTGGTTAACCTAGTAATTGTCCTTGGTAGCATTGTTTTCCTCCAGTGTAGACCAAATTATGCATTGCATTTAACTGTCATATTTATGTTCTTTATGCTCCCTCAGTCTGAATCAGTTACTAAGCAATTTTTAAAATTTCATAATCTTGACGTAGTTGAAGAAATGTAGCCCCTTCCCATTTTTATTTTATTTTTATTTTTTTAAGATTTATGTATTTATTTGGTGGGGGAGGGGCAAAGGGAGAGAAAGAATCCCAAGAAGACTCTGTGTTGAGTGTGGAGCCTGACATGGGATTCATCTCACAACCCTGACATCATGATCTGAGCCAAAATCAAGAGTTGGGTGCTTAACAGACTGAGCCACCTGGGTGCCCTAGCCTACCATTTTTTAAGACAGAATGTTCCTTCTTTTGTCTGCTATTTCTTCATTCTAATTATGCATCCCCACACTATATGAGTGATATTGTGTCCTCCATCAGATGTTTAGGCCTACAGTGTTCATCTGCCCCTCATTGGTGATCTTAATTTTGATCATTCCAACAAGTTGTTACCTGGTTTCTCCACTGCATGGTTACTATTCTTCCCCCTTGTAACTAATAAGCAAAGCTATGGAAAGGCATATTAAGATCATGCAAATATACTACTCATCAAAATTTCCCCATATATTTAATATCTATTTATGATTTTTGCCTCAGCCAATCAATATAATGGTTGAATATAGTGAACAGTGGCAAATGATGATTTTCTAACTCTTGCACTATGTTCACATTTGCCAGTTAGCCCTTTGGTAAGCAAAGCCTCCCTTCTTTTCTGTGTATTATCTATTTATTATTAGTATGGACTCAGATTCTCTTTTTTAAATGATTTATAATTTTTTAAACTGTCATCTATTCCGATGCTCTAATTATCATGGATTTGGAAACTTCTTCAAGCTGGATCTGGTCTTTCTAACATGCCCTCCTTTTTTAGCCATTTCTTACATGTTGGAATATGTTCCGGGTTTGCCGCTTTTTCAGTCCTGCTGATAAAAATTTCATTGTCCCTCATTTATTCTTCCTTTAGGTACATTCTAGACTTATTCTCAACTCTTCTTTTTCCCATAGTTTCCCTGGCCTTCAAACCCAATTAATTAATAGGCCCTGCTATATTTTTTGCTAAGCCTCGCAGACTTTATCATTCCTGTACATGTGATTCTCACCCAAGCATTTATAACTTTAGTGCTACACTTAAAAAAGTGCCTTTGTTCATGATAATAAAATAATAGCTGCCATTTATTATGTACACACTAAATGCCAATCAGTTTTTTAAGTACTTTATATGAGCTATCTCATTTAATCTCACACAAAAAAACCATGACGTAGATACTATTATTTTCTTAATGCTAGAGGCGAGAAAACTATATATCAAAGATAAATAATCAACTCAAGGTCACACAAGCTAGTAAGGGGCAAAACTGGGATTTGAATCCTAGAAGTTTGACTGTAGAGCAAGTGCTATCAGTGAATATGAATACTGTATAACCTCACTCCCTCCCCCTTCAGTTCTTTTCTAAAATTAATGATTTTATTTATTCAGGGTAATCCTGGCCGACCAGGTCTCAATGGAATGAAAGGAGATCCTGGTCTCCCTGGTGTTCCAGGATTTCCAGGTATTTGAAGGGATGTTTTTATATTAAACTCCTTTGGGATAAGATACCCATTTTCTGATTTGACTGGGAAAATGCTATGGCCCTGTTGCTTTGCAGTGCCATTGTGTGTACCTTCTTTTCAGGCATGAAGGGACCCAGTGGAGTACCTGGTTCAACTGGCCCTGAGGGGGATCCAGGACTTGTTGGCCCCCCAGGTAAGAATTACTCCAGGAGCTAGTTATACCTGATTCTTAGACACACTGAAGAACTTGAAAGTTTGCGTTCTGTCTTTGAACTAAACTCTTAGAGTCTCAATCCCCAACAACTGAGAGCAAGTAGGCAAAACTCTCCCTCTATTTACTGGTCTCTCAACCTCTCTGTTTTACTAAGGAAATACTGAGATCAGTTCTTTTAAGTTTAAGATGGATGCAGGACTAACAAGAATGCTTATTAAGATTTTTATTAGATTTTATACTAACTTTCCCATATTCGGTTGAACAGATTATAAGAGCAAGTCATTTTTAATTGAAAATATTTTTAATATGAAAATAGTTCTTTTTGCTGGAGACTTACAAAAGTTTCCTATAAACTGAAATAGGACATCTGCTAAATTCCCTTACTAGTTCAGTGGGACACTTGATAAGCACAACAAGCAAGAACTGCAAATGATGTTAGAATCAGAATGGACTTATCAGGAAATAGAATTATCTTCCCCTGACATCAGTGTTCACAGATTTGTAATGGATTAGACTTTCTAGTAACCAAGTCATGCTTCAAGTCTTGAAAGTAGGGACAATAAGCATAATTTTTCCACTGACTCAAAGGAAATTATTTTTTTAGTCTTCTGGGTAAGATGATGGCTTTCCTAAACAGATTTCTGTTGGACATGGCAACATTTCAACAAATTTAACTTGTTTCTTTTGCACCAATTTTTATTCTGATCTTAGGACACTTCTGGCCTTTCTCTTTCCTACCTTCCAATTTGTATGTTTTGCCTCTTAGGTCCCCCTGGATTACCTGGTCCTTCAGGACAGAGTATTATAATCAAAGGAGATGTTGGTCCACCAGGGATCCCAGGCCAGCCTGGATTAAAAGGTCTGCCTGGACTACCAGGACCTCAAGGCCTACCAGGTACCTTTGCAGATCATCTTTCTAAGCCTTATCTATTTGGGGGCATTTCATTAGTTCTCCTTTCACTTGTCATGGTTTGTCTTTGAGAAGAGGAGTCTCAACAACTAGTAGAATACCAGACCACCACAGATCCTATTTCCTTTTTTCTTTGAAGTGTTAATTTCTCATGTCCTAATTTCCTTTAAGCCCAGTCTAATCTCTTCTAGCCAATTCCGCTAGCTATTCTAACTTGAATGATTAGGTTAATGTTATTAAAAACTTTGTAATGAAATTAATACGCATTTAAGATCTGGTGCTTTCTCTATCCCAACCACCAGAAGGATAGGAAGCTAATTTGATCAGCCATCAGCTCCCCACTGTGAGGCCTCATGATTTTCAAACTAACTCCCATCTAGTTGGCCATTTGATTCTATGCTTGCAGCCAATTTTGATTATATAAGAAAGCTAGAAACTAAGTTCAGTCTTTCTCACTTATTAAGGTTGTTAGTCTTTCCATAAACTGAGTGTACCAGGCAGTAACAACCTTACCTATGGTGGGACAGATAACAAAAGTTGGGCCTTATACTCCGATTTTGTTCTGAGGCAAAGAGAACACAAGTGCCATATTATGGTAATCTCTGCAAAGACAAATCTATTATTTAAAACTGAAGCTAAATACTTGTCTGCTTCTTTTGTCCCAGGCTTGAGATATTCCTTTGGGTATCTGGATTAAAGACAAGAATGGACTATGAATTTAGTGACACTAAACAACCTTAGGTTTCCTAGATCTGTCTGGTTATGGAATTATTATACCCATATTTGAAGATCCTATTTTTTCCCTATAGGTCCAATTGGCCCTCCAGGAGATCCGGGACGCAATGGACTCCCTGGCTTTGATGGTGCAGGAGGGCGCAAAGGAGATCCAGGTCTGCCAGGCCAGCCAGGTGAGACAAGTAAAACACTGCCTTTGATAGTAGTCTCGTCTGAGAGATCTCTAGACGTCCACTTAGAGCTGAGAGTTTTTTCTTGGGAGAGTATAGCTAGCTGGTGACTCTGTTGCTGGGGGAAAATAGGACAGCAAATACAAGGAAAATTCCCAGTATTAGAAAAGCATAGAAAGCTTGTTTTTATTTATGTGTTTAGAATACTGAGAAACAGTTTTTCCTCAAAATGAGGTTTTTCTAGGTATTCACTATACTTACCTGTTCTGATAATTTTCAATATGTTGATTTAAATCCCATGACCATCTTGAAACTATTGCGAATCTTTCTACATTTTAAAATATGACAACAGAGTGTCATTTCCCCCATAAAATTCAGTAATATAGTTGTAAGGTTTATAAAGTTTTAAGTGCTCCCCATAGGGCTTTGAGAGTCAGAGTGGTATCTTATACTGAGATGACAAATTGATTTTCAGGTTTTTAGTTCATTCATTAGTAGGTACTCCTGATAATATTGAATCTGGTATCCACTAGATTTCCAGTATGTTCTAAAGCTACTTCCAAAGAGAGTTTGAATCACCTTGCAATAAAAAATAACAGGAGCTTAATAGACATTTTCCAAAGAAGACATACAGATGGCAACAGACATATGAAAAGATGCCCAGCATCACTAACGATCGGGGAAATACAAATCAAAACAACAATGGGATATCACCTTATATACATCAGTATGCCTAGAATCAAAAAGAAATAAGTGTTGGTAAGAACGTGGAAAAAAAGGAACACACACACACGAATATTACTTAGCCATAAAAAAGAATGAGATCTTGTCATTTACAACAACATAGATGGATGTAGAAGGTATAATGCTAAGTGAAATAATCAGAGAGAGAAAGATAAGTACCATATGAGTTTACTCATATGTGGAATTTAAGAAACAAACAAACAAAGGAAAAAAGAGACAAATAAAAAAACAGACTCTTAAATACAGAGAACAAACTGGTGGGTGCCAGAGGGGGGAGGTGTGGTGGGGGTGCATGAAATAGATAAAGGGAATTAAGAGTACTCATTTATCATAATGAGCACTGAGTAATGTATAGGATTGTTGAATCACTGTATCATATACCTGAAACGAATATAATACTGTTTGTTAACTATACTTCAATAAACAAAATAAAAGTTAAAAATTAAAAAACACACTGAAGTAAAATTGCTAGCAGAAATAAAAGATCATAAACTCATTAGATTTTTAATATGTGTTAGCAACACTAGACAATATAAATATAACTCTAAATAATATAAACATAAAGAATTTTTATTGGCAAAAAAAAGAATATTTATTGGCAAAAAATATCAGTGGCAACAAGGCAGACTAGTAATACCTATGGCCTTCCTGGAACTGATACCCTGCCATTTCATTAACTGTATATTGGAGAAGAAACAAGTTAGTGTCATCTTCATCACATATGAGCTTTGCTGTGAAGTTTCCCCAAAGTGAAAATACATATACACAGTGGCAAAAGGCCTGTGTATAAAGATAATTTTAAAATAGGCTCAAATCAAGGACTAAACGGAGAAATGGAACCAGTGGTAAATTGAAAATAGACATTTTGAAAAGGCTGCTTTAGTAGTGCCCTGCCTATTCTCTAAACAAAAAGGTATACCTGAGAATAATTCCCCAGACACATTCAAAGGAAAATGTTTTTCAGCAATGAAACTGGCAGACTGATGGCAACCACACTCTTCCTTTCTTGATGAACAAAACAGCAGACTGAAATTTCGTCATGGGCTTTGGGCTCCTTTAATAGAGCAAGAGACTAGATAACACACAGACTTCCCAAATAAGCATCATTTCTTCCCATCTAATGTTCCATCACCCAGTACTCATTATATAGTGCCTAATGTTGACAACCAATTCCATCAGAAAAAAAAATATATATTTAAATCTCTTTGAGGGCAGGAACCATATTTTATTTATCTCTAAATCTGTGATATCTGACAATACCTTAATAGGCACTCTATAAATATTGACTAAATTAACAAATCAAATGAGATCATAATGTTCTGTCAGTAGCCATAAATATAGGATCAGGGCTCACTTAAGTTTTGTATATTGATGATTCCATGGAAATAGGTACCCGTGGTTTGGATGGTCCCCCTGGACCAGATGGTATGCAAGGTCCCCCAGGTCCTCCAGGAACTTCTTCTATCGCCCATGGATTCCTCATCACACGTCACAGCCAGACAACAGATGCACCACAATGCCCACATGGAACTGTCCAGATTTATGAAGGCTTTTCTCTCCTGTATGTTCAAGGAAATAAAAGAGCTCACGGTCAAGACTTGGGTGAGATAACTGGCATCTTATATTTTTTATGTGTTTCATTTTGTTTTGAAAATTCTGTTGGGTTCTGGAGTAGCCTTGGACAAGTGTATCTCCCTAATTTGGGGGCACTTCCAAATTGCAGATTATGTCAAGGGCAGCCAAATATATTCACTATAAGTTTTAAATAAGTAATACATTACTCTAAAAGCACTAGTTAGCTAGTGTGAGGTACAATTCTTGGCCTGAAGCAGCACATTTGGGGGAAGGCCACATGTTAGCTTAGTTATTAAGAAAATAGATTCCCTGGGCTCTCTATGGTAGGTATAATAGTTGCTTGAGTGGGCAGTGTTTTTTCATAGGAGATAGTTTTTTTCTTCTCTGACACTGGTCTTCATCAAGTCGAAAGATACGTTCTGAAGAGAATCTTGATTTCTAAATCGAAGAAATTAGGGTCATTTCTTAATTATGCTAGTTTATATTTCCTCAAATAAGTGTCATAGCTTTATAAAGTATTAACAGAGTAGATTAAAACTATGTAAAGCACCATATTTCTGTATAAAATACACTTCATTTAATGTGTTCCTGTGTGTCATCTCTATACTGTGGTGGGCAGATTTGTTGATGGGATGAAACTGGACTGGATGATGCTCAAGACATCTTCCAATTATCAACATTTCCTTTTCTGGAGTTTTTGACTTAGGATTTCAAAGCCCCATTGACCTGTGGCTGCCAATTTTAGGGAGCATTATCTCCTTTGTCTCCATAAAAATAATTGAGAAGATAGTCTGGGCTCCCAGTTTCTGGGGTCTCCATAGTAAGAGGCCTCCTGAGGTCTCTTTAGCTAGGCTATTTTGTGAAAATACTTCAGCAACAGAGACCTCCAGAGGTCTTCTCTGCTCACTCTATTCTCCGGTCATGTGGCCACACCTGCCAGGGAGTGCTGCCCTACTGGAGTACGCATCTCCACCAACATGGAAGCCAAGAGTCATGGGTCATTTTATGAAGCCAGATAAAGGAGGAGTTTGCCCACCAACTTTCTTCTCCCACTTCTGCTTTTCTTTGTCTCTTTTTCATCTTTCCTCTGCTATTTTTCCTTCCCACATTTACTTTCTGTAGGTGGCATCTTCTTTTTCTAATTTTACAATTGACAAATTTTCATGGTGAAAATATTCTTATCTTTTACGTAAATCCCTCTAGTCTTCCTCCCATAAAACTCTTCTCCTTTTTTAGACCGTTCTGTCTTCACTATCAGAATCTTAACTTGTACCTATAATCAAGCTTATAAACTTCAAATCCCTGACTTAATAGGGAACCATTAGAAGTTTTTGAGCACCGTGAAATTTAAAAATTTAATTCAAAGAGAAAATGGAATCTGCTATCCAGTATCTCACTGTAACTTGTCAAAATGCATGTATTTGGTCAAACAAGGGCTGTAATACTATGCATTCATAGTATGGAGGCTACAAACTGGCCCTGATTCAGGTACAGTATAGGCCTCAAACATGGGAAGGCCATGATATGGGGCCTAAGATCCCAGGAGTGATCCCAGGTTGCAGAGTCTCTTCTATGGCTCACACAGGGATCAAATTGGAGAGAGCTTGATGGCTAAGCAAAGAATACAGACAGCTATAACTTTATGTTAAAGAAACAATCACCTGATCAAATAAATACAGTCTGTGTTGGATTACTGGAAGGATTATGGTGTGTAAAACAAAACCAAAGACAACTGAAAGAATGGGAGAAGATATTTGCAAATGACAACAGATAAAGGACTAGTATCTAAAATATATAAAGAACTTATCAAACTCAACACCCAAAGAACAAATAATCCAATTGAGAAAGGGGCAGAAGACATGAACAGACATTTCTGCAAAGAAGACATCCAGATGGCCAACAGACACATGAAAAAGTGCTTAACAGCAGTCAGCATCAGGGAAATACAAATCAAAACCATAGTGAGATACCACCTCACACCAGTCAGAATGGCTAAAATTAACAAGTCAGGAAACGATGGGTTGGCAAGGATACAGAGAAAGGGGAACCATTCTGCACTGTTGGTGGGAATGCAAGCTGGTGCAGCCACTCTGGAAAACAGTATGGAGGTTCCTCAGAAAGTTGAAAATAGAGCTATCCTACAACCCAGCAATGGCGCTACTGGGTATTTACCCTAAAAATACAAATGTAGTGATCCGAAGGAGCACATGCACCCGTATGTTTATAGCAGCAATGTCCACAATAGCCAAACTATGGAAAGAACCTAGATGTCCATCAACAGATGAATGGATAAAAAAGATCTGGTATATAAATACAGTGGAATACTATGCAGCCATCAAAAGAAATGAAATCTTGTCATTTGCAGCAACGTGAATGGAACTAGAGGGTATTATGCTAAGCGAGATAAGTCAATCAGAGAAAGGCAATTATCATATGATCTCTCTGATATGAGGAATTTGAGATGCAGGGCAGGGGGTTGTGGGGAGTAGGGAAAGAAAAAATGAAACAAGATGGGATCAGGAGGGAGACAAACATAAGAGACTCTAAATCTCACAAAACAAACTGAGGGTTCCTGGGGGGTAGGGAGGTAGGGATAGGGTGGTTGGGTTTTGGACATTGGGGAGGGTATGTGCTACAGTGAGTGTTGTGAAATGTGTAAGCCTGATGATTCACAGACCTGCACCCCTGGGGCAAATAATACATTATATGTTAATAAAAACAATTTTAAAAATTCAAATGTGAAAACAGTAAAAAAAAAAAAGTTGTGGTATATATATCTATATACAGTGGAATACTATGCAGCCATCAAAACCCCCAAAATCTTGTCAAATCTTGCAACAACGTGGATGGAACTACAGGGTATTATGCTAAGTGAAATAAGTCAGTCAGAGAAAGACAATTATCATATGATCTCACTGATATGAGGAATTTGAGAAATAGGACAGAGGATCATAGGAGGGAAAAATGAAACAAAACAAAACCAGAGAAGGAGACAAACCATAAGAGACTCAATCTCAGGAAACAAACTGAGGGTTGCTGGAGTGGAGGGGGGTGGGAGGGATGGAGTGGTGGGGTGATGGACCTTGGGGAGAGTATGTGCTATGGTGAGTGCTATGAATTGTGTAAGACTGATGGATCACAGAACTGTACCCCGAAACAAATAATGCATTATATGTTAATTTAAAAAAAATGGATGGATTTAGCACTGGTAGGTGTTGGATTCAGTTCTTATCTCCATCACTGAATGCACAGGTTTGAGTTAGTCACTACCTCTTAGCCACTTTTTTGTGTATAAAATATAAGAAAATATTGGTCCTGTATCTTTCTTGATCATAGGTGTGAAAATCAAATTGGAGAATGGAAATCAAAGTACTTTTTATTTATAAAGTAGATTAAAAATAAAACATTACTGCTTAATTGGGGACAGGGCTGGAGATATCCTTGGTCTCAGAAAGAAAAGGAAAAGGTACATAAAAGGAAGGCCCATAATGATGAGAAGATGGGTGTTTGATTGCATCTATGCCTTAGGTTGCACACAATGAAGCAGAATTCTGAATAGTCTCCAAATTTTCAGAGAAAATTTTGAAGAAAAATCTCATGAATTCTCAATGCCTTTCATTTTCTAAAACTATAAGGCTTTAATACACTAATGATTCTTAATATATTTTTTTGTGCCTATACAGAACAGTTTTAGCATTCCATTTGTTACCGCCACCCTCTTTTTTTTATTAACATATAATGTATTATTTGTTTCAGGGGTACAGGTCTGTGATTCATCAGTCTTACACAATTCACAACACTCACCATAGCACATACCCTCCCCAGTGTCCATCACCCAACCACCCTATCCCTTCCCTCCACACACTCCCCCAGCAACCTTCAGTTTGTTTCCTGAGATTAAGAGTCTCTTATGGTTTGTCTCCCTCTCTGGTTTCATCTTGTTTCATTTTTCCCTCCCTTCCCTTATGATCCTCTGTCCTGTTTCTCAAATTCCTCATATCAGTGAGATCGTATGATAATTGTCTTTCTCTGACTGACTTATTTCACTTAGCATAATACCCTCTAGTTCCATCCACATTGTTGCAAGATTTGGCAAGATTTTGGGGTTTTGATGGCTGCATAGTATTCCATTGTATTTATATATTAGATCTTCTTTATCCATTCATCTGTTGATGGACATCTAGGTTCTTTTCATAGTTTGGCTATTGTGGACATTGCTTCTATAAACATTGGGGCGCGCATGCCCCTTTGAATTACTACATTTATATCTTTAGGGTAAATACCTGGTAGTGTAATTGCTGGGTCATAGGGTAGCTCTATTTTCAACTTTTTGAGGAAACTCCATGCTGTTTTCCAGAGTCGCTGCACTAGTAAATCCATCCATTTTCAGTTATTCCAATTTGTCATTCACTCTCACATGACCTTGAGTTAGTCACCTTTCTCTGAGCCACGTTTTTTCCTCTGAAAAAAGAATTAATTATGCTAAATCAATGATTTTTCAACCTGGATAAGTTTTGAAAAGATTCCTAGACACATCCCAAACCTCTTATATAAAAATTCCCAATGATGATGATGACCCATTAGGTTTAAGAACTGTTGGTCTTCTATCAGTCATCTTCAGTCTGAGATAAACATATTCCTTTGGAAACATAAGGAATTTCCAAGAACTAATTAGGCGTAATTTTAAAGGAATCAAGTTTCAAATCCTCAACTTTCATACGTACTTTCTCCTGAAGTTGAACTGCCTGTGTATATGCTATGGATAATCCTGTTTCCCACATCCCCTTTCACTATCACCCATCTCCCACTTTATGAAAGAATCATACTATTGTGTATTGCCATGAAGTGTGAAAACCTCTGGGGACAAATTCAAAGGGACAACTCAAAATAATGGTTCCATTAAAGTCTCCATTAACTGAGGCTCTATAATTCCCTCTAATCCATCTCATTAGAAAATGCATTTCCCAACAAGTTTACTTTTTGTGTTTAGTAATTATCAAAATTTATAATATCTGTATTTTTTATAAATTCCCAATATAATGATGACAATTTAAAAAATATTTAACATGTAAAATCTTATGATCATAGAAAGTTTTTTGAAGTTATTATAGATTGTTTTTTCAGAGAAATATGATAGGATAATCAAGAAAAAAAAACTTAAAAAACACACTAGGAAAAACTGTGTGAGAACAGTGGAATTGACATAATTTCCAGATGCAAAGGGCATTGAATGACTTCCACTTGTTAAAGATGAGTTTATGTACCTTAAAAAATGTTTATTGTTAGGTTTCAAATCATTATGTTGGATATATTTAAAAGAGAGAGAGACAGTTTGTTTTTAAATATAATATATTTCTTTCATGAGTGTTCTATAGTTCCTAGAGTACAGATCCTTTACCTCTTTGGTTAGGTTTATTCCCAGGTATCTTATGGTTCTTGGTTCTATAGTAAATGGAATTGATTCTCTAATTTCCCTTTCTGTATTTTCATTGTTAGTGTATAAGAAAGCCGCTGATTTCTGTACATTGACTTTGTATCCTAACACGTTGCTGAATTGCTGTATGAGTTCTAATAGTTTGGGGGTGGAGTCCTTTGGGTTTTCCATATAAAGAATCATGTCATCTGCGAAGAAGAGAGAGTTTGACTTCTTCATTGCCAATTTGGATACCTTTTATTTCTCTTTGTTGTCTGATTGCTGTTGCTAGGACTTCTAATACTATAAAAATAAATAAATAAATAAATAAATAAATAAAAATATATTCACAAAACACTAGACATGACTGCTGGTAACATTTGAAATGTAGTTTGCAAAGTCCCAGTCTCCAGTATCACAAAGTGGAATATAGAAAGGTAGCTTTGGAGCCAAGAGACAATAACCAATACCTTAATAACTGGCATAGTATCAATTTGAAATTCTGATGAAAAGTTTTACACCTAAACTTAAAAATGTGTGAGGGGGTACACCATTGTTCATCATTCTTTGGTGAATAAGAATAAAAGATATGGGGGCGCCTGGGTGGCTCAGTGGGTTAAGCCGCTACCTTCAGCTCAGGTTATGATCTCAGGGTCCTGGGATCGAGCCCCACATCAGGTTCTCTGCTCAGCAGGGAGCCTGCTTCCCCCTCTCTCTCTGCCTGCTTGTGATCTCTCTCTGTCAAATAAATAAATAAAATCTTTAAAGAAAAAGAATAAAAGAGATAACTTTTAGAGTTATATGTAGAGATATAGATAACCTCTATTGCTCTTACCAGTTCTGAATTTTTTTCCCCTTGCATCCTTCCTTTCTCTCTTAGTTTTTTTTTCCCTTTTTATTATTCACGGCCAAAACTGTTCATGGTTCCTGTGCATTATGGTCAGCACTACCATTGTCTCTAGGCCTAAAGAGATTGCAAAAACAAACAAGATACATACTGAGGATGTCTTAGAAGAAGAGAGGATAGCCTGGAAAGGAAGTACTAACAAGACATTATAAGAGTTCTGTGTGTGTTCTTCACTTTTTCATAATAAATTGCTCAATATTCTCCATAAGACACCATTATTTATAAGTACATCACCAGTGTAAAAACAATGTTGGAGAATATATAATGAACTGCAACAATAAATGTCTATATAAATTACAAGATATTTCCCAATTTTAGAAATGTTAAAAATATAAGTAAACATGCATCTTATAAGTGAAGACCTAAAACAAAGTGTATTTATTATCTAAGAAACATGGGTAAATTTCTCCTTGACAGGTTGTTTGTTAGGGTTTCAAAAGAAACTAAAGTATGATCATCGTATATAGTCCTTCATCCTTTTCTCCCCAATTCTTCCTAGGGACGGCTGGCAGCTGCCTTCGTCGCTTCAGTACCATGCCTTTCATGTTCTGCAACATCAATAATGTTTGCAACTTTGCTTCAAGAAATGACTATTCTTACTGGCTGTCCACCCCAGAGCCCATGCCAATGAACATGGAGCCCCTGAAGGGCCAGAACATCCAGCCATTTATTAGTCGGTGAGACACTGGTTTAGCTTTGACTTTTACCAATCCCCAATTAGTTTAGCTAGTCAGAAAGGAGTCTAAAGCTAATAATTTGATCATGTTCTTCTTAGGTTAGGTAGGACAGAGGTGACTTTATAATATCCAGTTAAGTATTTAGTTTAAGTTTAGTATTTAACTAAAGTATTTAGTTTAAGCCATATTAGTTGGGAATTTGCTTTTAACCAGACCCCGTGATAGACTTAGTATAATGTACAAAGAAATCAGATGAATAATTATGCAAATATATGTAAATTAATATAATATATATCACTCTTGGCTAAATGTTACAATAGATCTAATAAAATGTTATAAAAGCATGAGGAAAAGAATGTTTAATTTTCATTGGATAAATTTGGGATAACTATATGGAAGAAATGTATTTTGACCTGATTAGTACTTAAAGGATGGGAAGGACTTGAGATACAGGTGCTTATAAAGGGGAAGGGCATACTAGGCAGAGAACATGGGAATGGGTAGTAGATTGATATGTCTAGAATGTAACTTGTAAAGGTTTCATAGGGGGAAGAGTTTAGAAAGTTATCTTGGACCCAGTTTGTAGAAGTCTTTCAGTGTAAGGTTTTATTTTGGAATTAATCTGGTTTATAATGGTGAGCTTTGAAAAGTGCTTGAGCTCTACTTAAGGGAAAATTACAGAACCATCAACATGTAACATAGATTATAGAGGAAATGGTCCTAAAATAGAGAGACCAGTTAGATTGAAGGTATTGCTCTAGTCCTGATAGGAATGGATTGGAACTGTCAGTGGGGGGCATGTATCACTTTAATACAATAGATAGGATTTGGTTGTTGATAAGTTATGGGACAGAGGGAGTGATAGCTGAAGTTAGCATGAGTAACTAACAGGAGAGAGGTACCATTAGTATAGACTTCCTAGAGTTTTGCCACATTAGAACTCTAGTCTAACTCAATCTCCTAGGCCTTTGAGATATTGTCATTTTCATTCTGATCATGGCCCAATTGATTTAGGAGTCTACTAACCATAAAGGATGAATCATTGGAAAGTCTAGTTTATTTGACATTGAATATAAAGGTTAAACCTAGTTCAGTATCTCTTAGTAGGAAATTCATGGTGCCCTTTTTAGTACATTTGCCCAGATTTGGGGGGAATTTATTTTTTGTGATTTTTGTCAGTCCCAACTCTTGGGAGTAAATGGTCCTTTAAAGGTATTATTTTATTTTTTATTTATTATTTTATTTTTATATTTTATATTTTATTTATTATTTTTCTTTTGTAGAAAAATTCACCAAATTGGTTCAGTCATATGTCAGAAGGTCCCTTCATGATATTTATTAAAGATTTGGTAGACTTGGCAACATATTTACTGTGTTGCTGCTTTACTTAATTTTATAGATTTAAGCCACATCTCCATGCGCCTGGGTAGCTGCCCAGCATTATGGAAATGCTGTATTTCTCTAGACATAGACAAATGGTTAATAAATATCCTTTGGAGCAAAAATAATGGGTGGGGTTTGAGAAAGTGTCTGTTTCTTGTCTTTTCCAGTTCACCAGACATTGTTCTTACCACAGTTTCAGCATTACTAAATGTCTACCATCCAGTTAGGCATTTTGACAGCAAGTAGTATGTGCAGTACACGAAGCCAAACTCTTACAGCGATTATGACATTGACTATAGCAAGTATGAATACAAATTTAAGGCAGAATGGAAAATGCAAACGCTATAGCATTTGTGGAGTTTGTTTAATTAAGGCTTACAGTTATCATTTATAAATTTATTAAGTATATTGGGAGATAGGGCTTATGAAAAAGCAACTCTTGAAGTGCATTTTCTCCTGCTTTTGTGAGCACAGAAGACACCTTAATGGGCATCTATACCAAGAAAGCTTTGAAAGAAGAGGGATTGCTAGTTCCCACATACTTACTGTGCAGATTGTGTTCCCCTCCCTTTCCCTTACCAGATGTGCAGTATGTGAAGCTCCAGCCGTGGTGATTGCAGTTCACAGTCAGACCATCCAGATTCCCCATTGTCCTCAGGGATGGGATTCTCTCTGGATTGGCTACTCCTTCATGATGGTATGAAATATTCTCCTTGCCTTTGTCATTGTACCTAACTGCCCATCATATCTATCTTCCTAATACAGTGAATCCCTGCCATTTGCATAGTAAAGAGCTTGAACTTCAAATAACTTCTGTCCAAATATTGTGTTTCCCTTCACATATTTTCTAGAATATATTTTCATAATCTGCCTGTTGCTTCTGTAGAGTACCCTTGGTGTCGATACCGTTCTATTATTTCTTGCCCTAGATCCTTCGCTGGAATTGAATTTGGGATCATATTTAGCACATATCATTAGGTATTCACTAAGGTATGAGTGGCACATTTTTCCTTATCTTTTCTAGCACACAAGCGCAGGAGCAGAGGGCTCAGGTCAAGCCTTGGCCTCCCCCGGTTCCTGCTTGGAAGAGTTTCGTTCAGCTCCCTTCATTGAATGTCATGGGCGGGGTACCTGCAACTACTATGCCAATTCCTACAGCTTTTGGCTAGCAACTGTAGATGTGTCAGACATGTTCAGGTAAGGCACTTCCTTCAAAAGTACTAGGGAAGAGAGAAGCAATTCATGGATTGTTTATAACCAACACACGTTGAAGATTTAGTGGACTGCGTATTTCATTTGTGCTTGTTCTTTTCATATACCTGACTCAGGACAGAAAAACAGACTTGGCTAATGTTAGGTATGTGTGCTTTCAGATGGCTTGGTAGTAGTAATCCTTCAGTAGCAAACACACAAAGCAAGGAAAGGTTATAACCTTTCAAACCTGCTCAACAATAATTGAGCTGCTCAACTAGACAGAAGCTACCCAGGAATTGAAGATTGAAGCTGTGATCTATGATCCCTGCCTCAGTCCAGTGATCTCTTTGCCCAAGATCTTATCTTTTCTCTTCTTTCCTTTTCTTTTCTATTCTTTTCTCTTCTCTTCTATTCTTTTCTTTTCTTCTGAGAGATAGAGAGAGAGAGAGAGAGAGAGCATGAGACAAGAGTGGGGAGGAGAAGGGGGAGAGAGAGAGAGAATCTTAGGCAGGCTCCGTGCCCAGCATGGAGCCTGATGAAGACTTGATCTCACAACCTTAAAATCATGACCTGGGCTGAAATCAAGAGTTGGACATTTAACCAACTGAGTCTTGAAGGCGCCCCTTTCTCAGGATGTTTTCAGTGCTCTCATCCAAGTGTCTGAATGAGTAAGACCACATATAGTATATGTACTTCAGGATACTTCAGTCTTGGTAGGTCCTTTAAATTAGATTTTTTTTTCGTTTAAATTAATTTTTATGTATTGCTTCTTTTGAGTTATCATTAGTTGATATTTTTCTTATAATTATCTTTTTGCATTTCATATGCATATGTTTTATCATTTATTCATCATCAGTTGCTCAGATCTCCCTCATTCTAGGACTGTTAGAAAAATATATAAGAGATAAAGAGGGAGAGAAAAATAGAGGAAATAGTGGTAGAGAGAAGAGTCACAAAAATAACTATGACCACTAATGGCTCCTCGGCCATACCAGTTACTGCACTAGATCACATTGCTCAAAAGTTAGTGATTAAGTCATAGGAGAGCTACTTAAGCAAAAATAGGATGTTTGGGTATGAATCTGAACCAATAATAGAATTGAAAAACTAGAAAAGGCTAATTTGATTGTCTTGTTTCTTATCTCCTAGCAAACCTCAGTCAGAAACACTGAAAGCAGGAGACTTGAGGACACGTATTAGCCGATGTCAAGTGTGCATGAAGAGGACATAACATTTTGAAGAATTCCTTGTGTGTTTTTAAATGTGATATATATACATATATATATATATATATAAAATTCCCAGGATGCAATGTCTCACTCCTCCCAACTTTACCACTGCTGCCACCAATGGTGCTACTATATATGACCAAGAGAACATGCTGACTAGTAACCATGAAGATACAGATGTACCTCAACAACATGCCAGAGCAAGGTCTCTATTAGTTTTCTATGAATGAAATAAGGAATTTACTTCTTGGGTCCAGAATGACTTTCCCCAGGATTGTAAGATGAAGATTATATATTTTGCCCAGTAACTTAAAACAGTATGTTAAAAGTTAAATAAAGAGAAGAATCACATTGAGTAAAATAAAAGACTGCAGTTTGGGGGAAGAATTATTTTTCATGGTGCTACTAATCTTACTGTATCCCAGGTTTTTAATATAAAAGTGTTAAGCTTATTTTGCTATGTAAGTAAAGAATGTGTATATTGTATAAACAGCCTTTTAGCTCAAAGTGTTGACTCATTTCGATGTGACCTGACATGTATCACTCTTTATAGACAACCTATGCAAATGTAGAATACAGACAACAAGATTTTGTATCCATGTTTACCAAACTGAAAGAATTTATATTCTTACATCAGATTACTACTAAGAGTAAATTTATTTTGAGTTCTATCCCCTAAATTCTTATTTGACTTTTTAAAAAATATATAGGTCATTTTAGTCACTTTAATCAGAATTTTAAATGTTCATGTTACATACCAAATTATAATATCTAATAGAACATTTTCTCTTTTGCTGTATTCTTCAAAATTCTTAATACTAGATGCCCTCTTTTTAAATGTCTCTTACATCTTGTTTTTGCTCATCCCTAATTAGGCAAAGTCCTGCCAAATAATTTTGAGAAACAAAAATATGCAAAAGATGATGATTTGTTCCCTGTGCTTCTTCTGTAAGAACTATTTTCCTGTGATCTCTTGGTTAGTCTTCTCTCTTCAGTTACAAAGCCAATTAATGTTTCTTCCTCTTTTTTAATTTTAAAACTTTTTATTATAAATAGCCATAGAATACCTTATTTCCCTAGTTGTCCTCTTTTCACTTCATGTTTTTTAACTCACCAATATCGATTTAATTAAAGATATCCTATGTTGTAAGAATGGATTGTTGTGTATCTCTTCAGACTATGTGTAAAAATCTGCTCATTTACAGATGGATTACACATCTTCACATCAACAAATAATTTCTTCTCAGAGAATCATTTAGAGCAGTTCCAAAGAGGTTTCTGCAGATTTTGATCACTCATAGCTGATGGAAGACATGGAGTAATGTAAACTTTTTCTAATAAACATAACAACCCATTGGAAAGTACTTTTACAATAAAAATGTATTAACAATATTATATTGATGGCGATGGCTGAGAAAAGAAGAACTACTTTCTATTTAGGGAAGAATTCATTAATAATGTTTAAAAACAGATTAGTGAGTTAATATTCCTGACGAATAAGAATGTACACATGTAGCTCTATAGTTGAGAACTTGCTAAAAGTAAGAGGCAATAAAAGCCTCTATAATAAAATTTGTATTTCAATTAAAATATGAAACAACCAAAACAATTTTGAGAATTTGAGACCCTAATATGAACCCATGCAAAAGCTAAAGCTTAGAGTCCATAGTTGTAGAAGTTAGATTCTAAAGAATGGGAACTACTTAATAATACTGTTGATTTCAAGGCTAGCCACATGTAAATTCTAGCTTTATTTTTCCATATAACCATGTGAATGAAAACAGTAATGGGTAATTTTAAATGAAAACATGATATTGCATACACCTAAAGGTTGTTCCTTGGGTTACAGTTGCAAGCACTAATTTCAGAGTTTTTGCTGTTTGTTGCTTTCCCTCTCATTTTTATCGGGTTGAAAACATTGCCTCAGAAAGAACCTACCATTTTAATGGTTGCATGTGATGTAGTCTATGTGTTTCTTAACCCCCCAGCTATCCCCAGTCCTGCTTTGTTGTTTAAAGTACATGAATTCAATCCATTCCAGGACCTTAGTATCATTGACCCTCCCTTGCCACTGAATAATGAAAGATTATTCTGATGTAACTGCTCTAGTAGTTACCTATAGTGAGTTTTATAGTCATACATGCCTAATGGTTTTCCCACATACGCAGGCAACGGATAAGCTGTTCTTCCTTAACCAGATGCAAGTAGTTACTACATCTACAAACCGAGTGATACACATATGGTTGGTGTTACACTCATCACTTCCAAGCTTCCAAACGGGTACCATTGGACATTCTGTGATTGTACAGTGTATTTTCTCATTTGGCCAAATTTGAAGAACCCTTTATTTCTTGTGTCTATTAAGTTCTTTGCCTCAATTGGCATGGTTAATTGAAAACTCACTGGTTAGACCAAGCCATCAGAAGGTTTATTCATATGTTAATCACAAGAGGGCACTATTGCCTATAAAAATAAATAAGCATGTATAATGATTTGTTGAGCTCATTGTTGATGGTGGTGGTGAAGTCCTTTGAAGCTCTCCCTCCAGATTCTTGTTTTAAGCTTCATGTATTCTTTCTTCCTTATAAAGATCAACAAGTATTTTAAGAGGTGGCCCAGTTTCCCAATGTCTGCATCCAAAAGAAGGGACAGCTTTGCTATGAAAGATTTTCTTAAGAGCCTGATTAGGAATTGGCTCTGGTAGTACGTCCCATACCTCTCAACACAGAAGCAAAGTGCAATCACTTTTTTTGGCCAACACTTCAGTTGGCTTCTTTAGCAGAGAAGTTCTGTTCTCATGCTGCACTATACAAGCACCCTCATCCCTAGGCAGCTCCAAAATCAACTGAATAATATTTATAAATCATACATCATTTATTTTAAAGCAGTGGTTTCTGGAGTACATTCAGGATGTTTGGAAGGTTTCTGTGGTGGAAGTACTCATAAGTTGGGACACGGAAATAATAAATCCAGATAGGCCTGTCTTCCAAGTTCGACAACAATAAACGTTCATTAGATATTTATTAGCTGTATAGCACCATGACAGATAACAATCCAAAATCAACTCAACCAGAAGGATAGTCATTGTAATATATACTCCTAAGAAGAGGTATGCTTTTCCATCTGACTACCAAATCTTACTAATTCCAAGTTAGACTGGAATAGATCATAAGGCATTTTGCCAGCACTAGCTATCCTGAGGAAGCTGGCTCACCAAGCCATTCCCTAACACGTGGACAAGCTAAGATCACAGGTATGTAACCTTGACTCTATTTCTCTATGTAGTGAATTGTGTGCCCAACGTATGATCTAATGAGATGACAAATTGTTGACATTATGGCATTTTCTCTTTTGTTTTCCTTTTCCAGATTCTCATGGCATTCTTTGCCCTACTTTCTGTGCCCAGAGGGTTCCTGTGCCCTCTAGCTTTTGGTTGAGTTCAACCAATGGGATACCCTGCAGGATAGAAGAGCAAAGGACAAGACTGATGTTAGGTATTTCTTTTCATGGGTCACATGTAGTGACCTCAGGTCGGCTTGTGCTCTTCAGTTGAATGTCCCTGCTCCTCTCAAGATGATCTGCTCTTCGAAATTATTTACCATTCTGGTTCCAATCGCCAATTTCTTCTCATTTCTTCAGGTCTATTTATGATAAGTCTGTGGCTGCTATGCTGCTAGTCCTGGATTCCTGCATTACCTTTTGTGGTTCTCCTACACACCACCTCTATCTTTCTTTTTTTTTTTTTCACCTGTATCTTTCTAATTAAACTCTCCTCAGATTATCCTAATTTAGTGCCTTGTCTTTTCGCTATTGATACCCTGACAAATGCACAACTGCTTCTACTCTCTAAAATCTGGTGGAGGTGCTTTATTCTATATGTGGGAAAATGAGGATGGATTGGTAAAACTGGCATGCGTGAGTAGCATCTTCCACTTTGAACTGAGAGATAGACCAACAGAAATGTGAATTAACATTACTTAATCTAAGACCTAGCTTACCAAGCTTTATTGGAAGCTGCATTCCAAGGTTATTAGGGTGAAATGAGACAAAATATGTTCATTATGACCCTAAATTATTTAGTTACTTTTCTAAATATTGCTCCACTGAATCTCTAAAAAAAAACATACATTTTAACTTCCCCCTAGGTGGTTATTTGCCTTGCTCCATCCTACTCCAATATGAAGAATCTTAGTTGCCCAACTGGCAGACAAGATCCTAAGCACTGTTAACTGATCTTTGAAAGCTCCAGAAAGAAAATTCCTGGTGGTGCTATGTCCACCAGAGAAATTTGCCAAGCCAGTTTTACATGTCTGCAGTCAATAAAAGCAATCCTAAGTGTTACTAGGCCAAGAAATAAACAATTTAAACCACCTAAAATAAGTGGTTTCTAGCCTCAAGAACCTCTATGACAGGTGAGCCCACAGAAGCACTTCAGATCTGCTTCCCTTCTGTTCATCAAGGGTACAAGAAGGAATGCTTAGACTGGAGATTACAGAAGATGGGACCAACTCTAAAGCCAAAGGCAGTTAGATTACTCACTAATTTCAACCAGGTCCAGATGGAGCCTACCAAGAGGTGACTCTACTTTTTTTAAAGATTTTTTTTTTAATTTTTATGTATTTATTTGACAGACTGAGATCACAAGTATGCAGGGAGGCATGCAGAGAGAGAGGAGGAAGCAGGCTCTCCGCGGAGCAGAGAGCCCGATGCGGGGCTCGATCCCAGGACCCTGGGATCATGACCTGAGCCGAAGGCAGAGGCTTCAACCCACTGAGCCACCCAGGCGCCCCAAGAGGTGACTTTTTAAAGACCATACTTAATTTTGAAGTAAAATTGCTTTCTGGTTGATTCCTCAAAGCCAGTAAAGTGCTTGCTATTGCCGGTTTATCACAAGCCACAACAGTAAACCAGTTGTCAGATCTTTGTCCCTCTCTGACACAATAATTTGACCCTTGTTTGGGCTCTAAGGAAGACTATACCTGATGCCTCAGTAGCAACATAAGTAATACCTTACATTTATAAGTTCTCATTAAAATGTAATTCACCACACATTATGTCATCTGAGCCTCAGCAACCCTGATGTATTCAAACAGTGCAAGGATTAGTCTCCATCTACGGATGCAGAAGCCAAGCCTTACGAAGGTTACGTGACTATCCCAAGGTTACCAAACAAGTTATTAAGTTCTTTTTCACTCAAAACCTGATTATCACCTTCTAGTCCTGAAAATGCCTGTATCAAAAAAATCAGAATCCTGTGTGATGGAGACTCTTGGCACTACAGGGGTCTCTGTTGCATGAGAAGTAATGAACGACATGCTTTGGGAACCTGTTCCCAGTTACGGATGAGTGTTTTTCACAGCAACTGAGGTCCCTTAGAATTAGCCCTGGGACACAAGGGACTTACAGTGAATTCACTGTATTTTAGGATACTCTTGTCGGTCTGGTCTAAGCCTCTGCAGCTAAAGAAAACCTTGTGAGTCTGGCCTGGTGCCTACCTCACTTGAGCTTCTTCTGGACTCTTGAATCCAGACAAGCTCCTGGAATTTGAATGCCCTAGTCTGAGAACTCCCCAGCACTATTTCTATTCAAGTAGGAACCAATGTGTCTTGATTGTTATGTAGACCTCAGACTATGCAGATACCATCTATCTTCTATTATAGACAATGCACAACACACTCCGTGGAGGGGAAAATTTCTTTATAGTTCCAACAGGAAAGTTTGTCATTTTTCATTTACATTAATGTACACTAAACACACAGAGAAGCAACTTGCGTTCACTAACTATAACCTCCATTGGTCATGTTTCACGTGTAGTAGCTTTCCTTATTTGGCTCCCTTCAGCAGACATTTAGGCTAGGGATCAGATGAACAAACATCGAGCCAAGTGGGCCAAGCAGTATGTAGTTATTTATCATATTAGAGAGGCGGCAAATGTTAAAGACAAGCTGGAAAACATCTAGACTAAAATAGGGCCCTACTTAGTTTATAGTAATCAGTAGAGTAGCAAGGCAGACTTTGAGATTACTAGGTTTGAATATGTTCTTAAAGTTCACTGTGTACTTTCAGATGTGCAACTGTTGCCCATCTTAAGGCCAGTAGAAGCACACAGAACTCCCCCCACGGAGTGGAAAGAGATAAGAGCCTAAAGCCATTCTCATAAATGCATCCTTCTTTTGGTCTGAGAAACCAGTGTATTTTTTCTGACCTCTCTGAGCTAGCAGAAGCAGCCATGGGCACAAGACAATGTGTTATGCCTTTTTTCCTTAAGACTGTCATTTTGCTTCATCTATTTTGAAGATCTGTTACTAGGTGCATAAATATTTATGATTGTTTCATCCTGTTGATGAAATGATCCCTTTATCATTTTGATAATGGTAATATGGTAAAGAAAATAATACTCTTAATACTCTTTGCTCTGAAATCTACATTGATAACAAAGTAGCCATCCAGCTTTCTTTGTGTTAGTGTTAGCATGGTCTATCTTTTTCCAGTCACTTTACTTTTAATCTTGTTCTCTCTCTCTTTCTCTATATATATATTCTTAAAGATTTTACTTATTTATTTGTTGGAGAGAGAGAGAGAACTCAAGCAATGGAGGAGCAGGCAGAGGTAGAGGAAGAAGCAGGCTTCCCACTGAGCAAGGAGCCCGATGTGGGACTCCATCCCAGGACTGTGGGATCATGACTTGAGCCCAAGGCAGCCACTTAACAGACTGAGCCACCCAGGCATTCCCCTCTCTATATATTTGAAGGACGTTTCTTTTAGGCAGCAAATTAATAGTTGGATCTTGCTTTTTTATACATCGAATAATCTTTGTTCTTTAGTAGACCACATTTAATGTGGTTATTGAAATGGTTAGGTTTAAATCCATCATCTTGCTATTTGTTTTCTATTTGTATCATTTGTATTTTGTTCACTTTTTAATGCCTGGTTTTGGATGAGTGAAATGTTTATTTCTGATTTCATTTTATCTTCTTTGTGGTATGTTAACTATAATATTCTGTTCAATTTAGTGACTGCTTATCACAATCTACATGGCAGTTATGTAATACCACCTTACATATGCTTTAAGAATGTTACAATAGTATACTTTCAATTCTCCCCTCCTGAGCTTTGTGCTATTATTTTCATACAAGGTAGTTTGAATGTTATAAACCCCATACTACATCCTTATTATTTTTTTTAAGATTTTTTATTTATTTATTTGACAGACAGAGATCACAAGTAGGCAAAGAGGCAGGCAGAGAGAGAGAGGAGGAAGCAGGCTCCCTGCGGAGCAGAGAGCCCGATGTGGGGCTCGATCCCCAGCACGCTGGGATCATGACCTGAGCCGAAGGCAGAGGCCCTAACCCATTGAGCCACCCAGGCGCCCCATCCTTATTATTTTTGTTTAAACAGTTCATTCTCTTTTTTATTTGATATAACTTACATACCATGAAATTCACTCTCTTAAAGTATATAACTAAATAGTTTTTAGTATATTCACAAAGCTGGGCAATCATCACTAATTCCAGAACATTTTCTTCACCTCAAGAAAAAAAAAAACCCATACCCATTAGCAGTGACTCCCTATTCTCCCCACACCTCCATTTCTCCCTCCTTCTCTATCCCCAGGCAACCACCAGTCTTCTTTCTCTCTCTAGAGATTTGCTTACTCTGAACAAACTGGTGGTTGCCAGAAGGGAGGGGGTGAGGGAGAAAAGGAAAATGGGTGAAAAAGAGTGGGAAGCACGGGCTTCCAGTTATGGAATGAGTAAGTCATGGAAGTAAAAGGTACAACATGGGAATATAGTCAATAGTATTATAGTAGCATTGTGTGGTGACAGATGGTAGCCACATTTGTGGTGAGCATAGTGTGACATACAGAGTTGTTGAGTCACTATGTTGTCTGCCTGAAACTAATGTAATGTTGCATGTCAACTACACTTCAGTGCAAGTAAAATAATAGATTTACCTACTTTGGACATTTCATATAAATGTAGCCATGTAATATATGGCCCTTTTGTGCCTATTTTTTTCACTTACCATAATGTTTTGAAAGCTCATTCATGTTGTAGCCTGCGTCAATACTTCATTCCTTCATTTTTTTTTTTTTTTAGTTGAGGTGAAATTCACATAACATAAAGCTAATAATTTTAAAGCAAACAATTAAAGTGGCATTTAATACATTCACAATGTATGCAACCACCACATCTATCTGGTTCCAAAACATGTTCATCATCCCAAAGATAGCCTCATAACCATCGAGCAGTCACTTCCCACTCCCCAAAACCCCTGGCAGCCGCTAATCCACTTTCAGTCTCAATGGATTTTTTTTTAAGCTTTTATTTATTTGACAGAGATCACAAGTAGGCAGAGAGGCAGGCAGAGAGAGAGGGAAGCAGGCTCCCCGCTGAGCAGAGAGCCCGATGCGGGGCTTGATCCCAGGACCCTGAGATCATGACCTGAGCCGAGGGCAGAGGCTTTAACCCACTGAGCCACCCAGGCGCCCCTCAATGGATTTTCTTATTCTGAATGTTCATGTAAATGGAATCATACAATATGTATGGCATTTTTGGTTTGGTTTCTTTCATTTGACACTGTGTTTTTAAGATTCAACCACATTATACCCCATATGAGAACTTCAGTCTTTTTTATGTTTAATAATAATTTATTTCATGAATATAGCATGTTCTGTTTATCTATTACTACATTGACATTTGGGTTGTTTTTATCTTTTGGTGATTGTGAATCATGCTGTTATGAATATTCATGTTCAAGTATTTGTTTGAATACCTGTTTTTAATTCTTTTGAGTATGTACCAAGGAGTAGATTTGCTTGGTCATATAGTAAGTCTATGTTTAATTTCTTGAAGAATTTATCAGACTATTTTCCAATGGCAGATGCACGATTTACATTTCCACCAGCAATGTACAGATGTTCTAATTTTTCCACATCCCTTCCAAAATGTATTTTTCCAATTTTAAATTATAACCACCCAGTGTGTGTGAAGTGGTCTCATTGTGGTTTTGATTTTAATTTCCCTAATGATTAATGATGTTGAATATCTTTTTGTGAGCTTGCTGGTCACTCATATATCTTCTTTAGAGAAATGTCTATTCAGATATTTTGCCAATTTTTAAACTGGGTTATTTTTTCACTTTATTTTTGAACTGTAAGTGTACTTTAAATATTCTGAATATTAGTCCCTTATCAGATATATGATTTCCAAACATGTTCTCCCATTCTGAGGGTTGTCTTATTAATTTCTTGATGGTGTCCTTTAAAGTACAAAAGATTTTAAATTCTGGTGGAATTCCATTTATCTCTTTTTCCTTTCACTGTTCTTGCTGTTGCTATCATATCTAAGAAACCATTGCCTCAACCAAGGTCATGAAGATTTGCCCCTGTTTTCTTCTAAGAGCTTTATAGTTGTAGCTCTATAATTAATTCTTTAATTCAGTCAAATTAATTTTTATACATCATGTAAGGTAAGGGTCCAACTTCATTCTTTTGCATGTAGCTATCCAGTTGTTCCAGAACCATTTGTTGAAAAGACTATTCTTTCACCCCACTGATATCTTGGCATCCTTTGAAAAATCAATTGACCATAGATGTATGGACTTATTTCTGGACTCTAAATTCCATTCCACTGATTTATATGTCAGTCTTTATGACAGTACCACACAGTCTTGAATACTGTAACATTTTGTAAGTTTTGAAATCATCAAGAGTGAGTCTCCGAGCTTTGTTCTTCTTTTCCAGGATTGGCTATTCAGGGTTCTTTGATTCCATATGAATTTTAGGATCAGTTGTCACTTACTTCAAAAAAAAAAAAAAGTAGTAGTCAGCTGGGACTTTGATAGATTGCATTGAATCTGTGTACCACATGGGGAATATTGTATTTTAACAATATTAAGCCTTCCAAACCATAAATACTAGATGTCTTTCCATTTATGTAGGTCTCTTTAATTTTTTTCATTGTTGTGTTATAGTTTTCAGTGTAAAAGTCTTGTACTTCTTTTGTTTAATTTATTCCTAAGTATTCCATTCTTTCTAATACTACTGTAAATGGAAGTATTACCTTAATTCTTGTTTCAAATTGTTTATTGCTAATGTATACAAATATAATTTTTTGGATGTTGATCTTATATGTTATAACTATGCTGAGTGCATCGCAATATGCTGAATTCATAGCAATATAACATATATGTTATAACTATGCTGAATGCATAGTTATAAGATATAAGATCAACATGAGAGACTGTGGACTCTGAGAACAAACTTGGGGTTTTGGAGGGGAGGAGCGTGGGGGGTTGGGTGAGCCTGGTGGTGGGTATTAAGGAGGGCACGTATTGCATGGAGCACTGGGTGTAGTCCATAAACAATGAATCTTGGAACACTGAAAAAATTAAATTAAAAAATAATAAAATAAAATAGATATTGTAAAAATGTATAACATTTCAAGATATTATAAAAGAATAGAATAATTTAAAAAAACTATGCTGAATGCATTTGTCAGCTCTAATAATTTCTAGTGGATTCTTATGATTTTCTGTATATAAAGTCATGTCATCTGCAAATAGAAATACTTTTAATTCTTTCCAATCTTTATGCTTTTTTTTATTTGCCTAATTGTTCAGGACAGAAACCCTAGCTAAATATTTAATAGAAATGATGAGAATGGATATCTTTTTCTTGTTTCTAATCCAAGGGGGAAGGTTTCAGGTTTTCCTCCATAAGTATGATGTTAGCTGTTTGTTTGTTTGTTTGTTTTTTCATAATTGCCCTTTATCAGATGGAGGCATTTTCCTTCTACTGCTAGTTGTTGAGTGTTTTTATCATGGAGGATTGTTGGGTATTGTCAGATTCTTTTAATGCATCAAGATAATCATATGGGTATTTTTTCTTTATTCTATTAATTAGGTGTATTACACTGATTGATTTTAATATGTTGAATGAATCTCATATTCTGGTATAAATCCCACTTAATTTCGGTATATAATCCTTTTAATGTGTTTTGCTAGTATTTTGTTGAGGATTTTTTGTATCAATATTCATAGAAGATATAGATCTGGAGTTTTCTCATAGTGTCTTTGTCTGACTTTATTATCTGCATATTACTGGCATCATAAAATGACTTGGGATGTGTTCCTTTCTCTTCAATTGTTTGGAAGAGTTTGAGCAGTATTGGCATTCACTCTTCTTTAAATGTTTGGTAGAATTCACCAGTGAAGATATCTGGTCCTGTGCTTTTTATAACTTGCTTAATTGGATTTGCTAGTGATTTGTTGTGTTTTTTTTTTTAAAGATTTTACATCTATATTTGTAAGGAATACTGGTCTGCAGTTTTCTTTTCTTGTAATGCCTTTCTCTGGTTTTGGTAACAAGATTCTGGTATCCATGAAGTATTGGCCTCATTGAATGAGTTGGGAAGTTTTGCCTCCTCTTCCATTTTTTGGAAAATTTTGTGAATAATTAGTGTTAGTTCTTCTTTAAACACTTGCTAAAATTCATCAGTTATCTGATCCTAGGCTTTTATTTGTGGGGAAATTAAATTATTTAATCTCTTTATTTGTTATATCTCTTCAGATTTTCCATTTCTTCTTGTCAGTTTTGGTAGTTTGTGTCCTTCTAGAGATTTGTCTATTCCATCTAGTATGTCTAATTTGTCTACATACAGTTATTTATTATTTTATAGTTATTTTATTCTGTAATGTCAGTTATTTTTATTCTTTATATATAGTATTCTTTTATAGTTATTTTTATTTCTGTAATGTCAGTAGTAATGTCCCTTCTCTCATACCTGATCTTAATAATTTGAGACTTCTCTCTTTTTGTCTTGGTCTGTTTAGCTAAAAGTTTGTCAATTTTATTAATTTTTCTCAATGAAGCAACTTTTGGTTTTGTTGATTTTTTTCTATTGCTCTTCTACTCTCAACTTCATTGATTTCCATTCTAATATTTACTATTTCTTTCCTTCTGCTTGCTTTTGACTTAGTTTATTCTTTGTGTAGACTTTTTTTTTAAGTAATCTCTACACCCAGCGTGGGGCTTGAACTCGTGACCTGGAGACCAAGAGTCACATGCTCTGCCCACTGGGCCAGCCAGGCACCCCTTTCTGTAACCTTTCAAGGTAGTTGGTCAGATATTAATTGAGATCTTTTGGGTCTTTTTAAAATATAAGCATTTACAGTAATAAATTTTTCTCTAATCACCACTTTAGTCATACCGCATAGGTTTTAAAGTGTTTTAGTTTTGTTTTCATTCAACTTCAAGTATTTTCTAATTTACTTTGTTATGTCTTCATTTAACCATTAGGTATTTAAGGATGTGTTATTTAATTCCACATATTTGTGAATTTCCCAATTTCCTACAGCTAATTTCATTCTGATGTTGTCAGAGAACAGACTTTGTATGACTTCAGTCCTTTAAAATTTATCAAGACATTTTTATGAGTTAACATATGGTCTATCCTGGATAAAGTTCCATGTGCTCTTTAGACAGTGTGTATTCTGTGTTGGGTGGAGTATTCTACAGAAGTTTATTAGATGTAGTTGATTTATAGTGTTGTTCAAGGTTTCTATTTTATTGGTGATCTTATGCCTCGTTGTTCTATCCATTATTGATATTAGGGTATTCAAGTATCCAGATATTATTGTTAGATTGTCTATTCATCATTTCTGTCAGATTTTGCTTCCTATATTTTGGGACTCTGTTCTGAGATATCTAGATATAGATACAGGTATAGAGATACATAGATATTTTCCATATACTCTTATGTCTTTTTATTTTTATAAAATGTCTTTGTCTCTAGTAACAACTTTTCTCTTAAAAGTTTATTTTATTTGATATTAGTATAGCCAGTGCATCTCTCTTTTTGTTACTCATGGCATGGTGTATTTTTTTCTATCCCTTTACTTTCAATCTATTTGTGTCTTTGAATCTAAAGTGTGTCTCTTGTGGTCAGCACAAAGATAGACCATGATTTTTATATCCATTCTGCCAATCTCTTTATTTTGGTTGTATTGTTTAATCTATTCACCTTTTTTTTTGAAAGGGAGAGAGTTGAAGTAGGGGCAGAAGGAGAGGGAGGGAGAGAATCCCAAGCAGGCTCCACTCCTGGGATGGAACCTGATGTGGGGCTGGATCTCATGACCCTGAAATCATGACCTGAGCCAAAATCAAGAGTTGGATGCTTAACCAACTGAGCTGCCTGGGTGTCCTTTAATCCATTCACATTTAATGTAAGTACTGATAACATAGGGCTTATGACTGCTATGTTGCTCCTTGTTTTTTATATCCTATATATTTTTTGTTTCTACATTTCTCCATAACTTCTTTCTTTTGTATTAAAAAGCATTTTCATTCCCTTGTCATTTTTTAAATTTTATTTATTTGGAGTTATTTTCTTCTTGTTTGCTGTGTGGATTACAATTAACGTCTTAAGTTATAACCATCCAGTTCAGTTAAATGGCAACTTAATTTCAATAATATATAAAAAGTTTTCTTTCATATAGCTTCATTATCTGTCCTTCTTTGTGCTTTTATTTTAATAAAAATTACATCTTTATACATTGCATGCCCATCAGCACAGATTTATAATTATTGCTTTATGCAACTGTCCTTTACATTCAGAGAAAAAAGAGTTAAAAATAAAATATACATATATACTCTTTTTAAAAGATTTTTAAATTTATTTGTCAGAATGAGACACACATACACACACAGAGAGAAAGAGAAAGCACAAGCTGGGGGAGCACCTGGCAGAGGGAGAAGCTCAGCAGGAAAGCTGATGTGGGACTGGATCCCAGGACCCTGGGATCATGACATGAGCTGAAGATAGACACTTTACCAACTGAGCCACCCAGATATCCCCTCTTTTTTTTGTATTTACCTATACAGTTACCTGTACTAGTATTCTAGTACAGACAAGAATCCATGTGGATTCTAGTTACTGTCTAGTGTCCTTTCATTTTAGCCAAAAATATACCTTTTATTGTTTCTTATATTTTTTATATTCATATATATATATAAATATAATATAAAATATAAACAAATATTTTTTCTATTTCTGTATGGTGAATTCTGTCAGTGATTGTTGATCTGAATATGTCTTACACTCTCATTCATTTTTGAAGGATAGTTCTATGATAATAGGATACTTTGTTGATAGTTTTTTTTTCTTTTAACACTTTGAATATACTGTCCCAATAATTCTAGCCTCCTTGGTTTCTAATGAGAAATTCCCTAGTAATATTATGAAGGATCCCTTGTACATGATGAATTGCTTCTGCAATGCTGCTTTGAAGATTCTTTGTCTTTGACTTTTGACAGTTTGATTCTAATGTATCTTGGTGAAATTCTCTTTGAGCTATTTCTATTTGGAGTTCATTGAACTCTTTAGATGTGCAGATTAATGTATTTCATCAAATTTTGGTAGCTTTTGGTTACCATTTCTTCAAATATTCTTTCTGCCCTTGTGTCTCTTCCTTTTCCCTCTAGGACTCCTGTTATTAGGGTTGTTGATTCACTTGACAGTGCTCCATAGTTCTCAGATGGTTCTATTCTGTTTTCTTCATTCTTTTTTCTTTCTATTCCTCAGACTGGATAATCTCATTTGACCAGTCTTCAAGTGTGCTAAAAGCTTCTTTCTTCTGCAAGTTCAGATATACTGTTGAGCCCCACTAGTGAATTTTTCATTTCAGTTTTTGTACTTTTCAACTCCAGAATTTCTTATTGGTTCTTCTTTCATTTTTAAAGTATTTATTTACTTTTTTCTTGTTTTATTTAAATTCAAGTTAAAAATATGGAATTCCTTATGAATTTGCATGTCATCCTTGTACAGGGGCCATGCTTATCTTCTCTGTATTGTTCCAATTTTGGTATACGTGCTGCTAAAGTGAGCACACTTATTGGTTCTTTTTAACTAATTGCTCTCTTTGTATTAACATTCACTATTTAGTGAGACATGTTCTCATATTCTCATGGTTTCCTTTACTTTTAAGAAAACTGATATTGCTGATTTAAAGTGATTGTCTAATTAAGTCCAAAGTCAAGTCTTCCTCAAGGAATTGCTTCTGTTAACTACTTCTTTGCCTATATATGAGCCATACTTTTTAGCTTTTTGCATGTCTTATAATTTTTTCTTGAAAATTGGAAATTTAAAATAATAATAATGTGAGGACTTTGCATATCAAATGCCCCTCAAAGTTTTGTTGGTATAACTATTTGTCATTGTTGCTTATTTGTTTGTTTAATGATATTTCTTTTTTTTTTCAAAGATTTTATTTATTTATTCGACAGAGATCACAAGTAGGCAGAGAGGCAGACAGAGGGAGAGGGAGAGGAAGCAGGCTCCCCGCTGAGCAGAGAGCCCGATGCGGGGCTCGATCCCAGGACCCTGGGATCATGACCTGAGCTGAAGGCAGAGGCCTTAACCCACTGAGCCACCCAGGCGCCCCTGTTTAATGATATTTCTGTACTAATTCTGTCAAAGTTTGTCTTTTTTTGTTTGTTTGTTTATCATGTGTGGCCACTAAAGTCTCTGCTCGCTTAGGTTAGCATCCAGATAATTACTTTACAGAGATTTCCTTAAATGCCTGGAATCAGTGATCTCCCAGCCATTGCCAAGTGACTGAGCTCACTGGAGCACAGCTTCAACTCTCAGCCAGGCGGTTCACAATCCTCTTTTAGCCTTCTCTTCCTGCTGGTATAGAATTCTACAGGTTAGGGGTGCCTGGGTGGCTCAGTGGGTTAAGCCTCTGCCTTTGGCTCAGGTCATGATCTCAGGGTGTTAGGATTGAGCCCCACATCAGGCTCTCTGCTCAGCAGGGAGCCTGCTTCCCCCTCTCTCTCTGCCTGCCTCTCCACCTACTTGGGCTCTTTCTCTCTGTGTCAAATAAATAAAATCTTAAAAAAAAAAAGAATTCTACAGGTTAGGCAGTGGTGAGGCTTTTGTCTTCTCAGGTCTCTCATGAGCATGTACACAGCCCTGGGCATGCTCCCTTTAGTACCTGTTCTTTTCCAAAGATTTTCCTTTTAAGACTTGTAGTAAACTTAATGTTTATCTCAACTGTTATCTATAGTCTGAGGCAGTTGCAATATTAAACAGCTAATACTGATGCTCCCAGGGAAAAGTTCGTTGGCACTGGCACACCTCTGTGTTAGGTCATATATGGACAAGCTTTGTGAATGCATTCATCCTGGGAACCACCAAACAGGTCAGTAATGGCAGTCATTTGGGTATGAGGCTTTGAAGGAGCTCCTACCCTTTTCTGCGCACTCCAGTAGCTGCCAAGTGGTTGGTTTTCACAATGATTTGAGGGCTATTAGTATTCTAGGCTACCACATAGCTGAGCATAGGGAGATGGGAATAGGGCAAGAGAAAACGCCGCAAAGGTCAGTGTTTTTACTAAGATTCAACTGGTTTTTGTGGCGTTTGTTTTGTTTTGTTTTTTTTGAGTAAACAGTTCCTGGATTGCTGCAAGTCTTTGGTTAACTTCCAGAGTTCTAAAAAAGTTGATTCTGACAATTTTTGCCAGTCTTCTCCTTGGTTTTATTGGGGAAGTATTTTCAGAGTTCCTTATTTTCCCACTATTGTCCTCAAGCATCCTTTAAATACATTTAAATAATAAGAAAAATCGTTTATAAATTTACCCATATAGTTTCCATTTTCGGTCACTTCATTCTTTAGTGAAGATCTCTATTTCCATCTTGTTTAATTTTCCAAGCATTAGAAGCTTCCTTTCTTTTAAGAGCAGTCTGCTGGTGCCAGATTCCTTCAGCTTTTATATATCCAAAAAAGTCTTTATTTCACCATGGAGTTTGAAAGCTCTTTTCACCGGGTATAGAATTCTAGGTAGACTTTTTAAAAAATCCTATCAGAACTTTAAAGATGTTGCTCTAGTGTCTTCTCACTTGTGTAATTTCTAATGAGAAAGTTGCTCTCATCTTTATCTTTGTTCCTCAGCACATAATGTGATCACAATGTGTTTGGGTGTAGTTTCTTTGTGTTTCTTGTGTTATGTTTTTATTATGTATCTTAGACCCATGAATTTATAGTTTTTATCAAATTTGGAAAAATTTTTGTCCCTTATTACTTAAAATATTTTTCTGGTCTCCCCCCAACACCTCCTCCTGCCTGGACTTCACTCACATATACTAGCACATTTGAATTGTCCCAGTTCACTAATGCCCTGTTAATTTTTTTTATTACTTCTCTTTTTTCTTCATTTTATATTGATTTGAATTTTATATTGAATTGACTTTATGGCTATGACTTCAAGTGAAAAATCTTTTCTTCTACAATATCTTATTTGCCATTCATCCCATCTAGTTTATTTTTTCGTCTCCAAAATTATAGTTTTTATCCTTAGCAGTTCCATTTGTGTCATTTATATATCTTCCCTTTTGCTAATTAATGTTTTAATATATGTTATAAAAACTGTTTAATGGCCATGTCTACTAATTCTATCACCTGTGTCATTTCTGGATAGGTTCCCATTAATTTTACTCTTCATTATGGGTCATATTTCTCTTTGTGTTTTTGCATGCCCACTAATTTTTTTATTTGGTACCAGACATTGTGACCATATCTTGTTGAATGTTGGATTTTATAATCTTATAAATATTCTTTAGTTCTTTTCTCCCTGGAACACAGTTAAATTATTCAAAAGCTGTTCCTTTCAGTTCTTATTTGTAAGATTCCCTAGGTAAGTCTGGAGCATTGTTCAGTTTAGGGCTAATTTTCCCCAATACTGAGGAAAGACCCTTCTGAGTATTCTAACCGATATCCCATGAATCTTGAGGTTTTTCCATTCTGGTTGATAAGGACATGTTCTACTTCTATGCCTGGGTGTGTACCAAGCGCTGTTACTTCTAATCCTTTCAGGTGATTCTTTCTCTGGCCTTAAATAATTTCCTCCCATGCCTAGTGTGATCAGTATTCTGCTGAATATTCAAGGAGGACCCTCTACACATCTCTGGAGTTCTCTGTGAAGATCCTTCCTCTATGGGACTGTATCTCATGAATTCTAGCCATAACGGCCTCCTTGTGCTTAGAGGTCCATCTCTTCAATTCAAGGGGTTGGCTTAGATTTCCTACCCCTGCACCATGGTCTAAAACTACTCTCAAGTTAGTAAGACAGGGCAGTTGTAGGGCCCACCAAATTTGCTTCTTACCTCTGAGGTATCACTGACCTTATTAGTTAATGTTTGGTGTCTTGAATACCCTTGTTTCATATTTTGAAGGGTTTTTATTTTGTGTTTGTTCAGGTGGGAGAATAAATCTGGTCTATCTTGGCCAGATGCGGAAGTCTTCTCTCTCAGTGATTTGTTGCTAGCTCAGGGTATAAATTCATTACAATAAGACATCAAAATCAGTCTAGAAGATTTTGTTTATTCTGTGGTACATAGAGATTTCAATGCCCTTTGTAATATGACTATTTGTATTAGGATAGGCTGTTTTTTTTGCCTCAGTTGTGATTTAGCCATTGGAGTTTCAGATAAGATTTTTTCTCATTAATTCTGCCAAGATAAAGTTTTACTGGATCATAAGTGGGGAAAGTGAAAAATTGGTTTAAGTTTCTGAATCCACAAAGTGAAATATTATGAGCACCTTTGGTGTAATGAGAATTTCTTAGCAGAGTTGGACAGGAAGGGAGAAGAGAAAATCCTCTTTTCCAATCTGATGCGGCAAACTCTCATTTTCCATGGAGAATCATGGGTCATAAACTCTACACTAGATAGAAATATTTCTAATCATTTTATTCTATCCTCCAACCAGACTTCTTATCAGGACTTTGATAGATAGGAAGTGTGATTAAAATAATTTCTCCAAGAGAGAAGTGGGTGAATAGATAAATAGTTGAAAGGATGGTAGGGCTTGGTCTATACCGTGTCTAAGACCCCTTGTAGTTCTAAACCTAATTCCGGAATGTCACCTCCGTACTAACCAAGAGTCAACTATGGTTTTCTAAGGTGCTAAGGAAACAGATTAGAGCACCTGACAACTCCAATGTTGACCAAGTATCATTGTCACAACCTCACGAAAAGACAGTGGTCTTGCAAAAGAGGTTTTTTTGCAGTATTGACATCTTACATAGATTATATCTACTGTGTAATTAATGTGTTATATTTAACTATAATTCTAAGCACTAAACACCACTACCAATATTGCATGTCTTCCTAGAATGAGCAGAATCCTAACATGAAGAAGAAAAAAAAATAAGAAAGCAAGGTCAGACAGATGGTTCCTAAACTGCTTCTGAGAAAGTTAAATGAAACTAACAAAAATACGAGCAAGAATATCGACCTACATGTATTCAATTCCCTGAAAATGATGCAGAAAGTGCAAAAATGTTGAAAAGCTTCTTGGAGTTACAGAATGAACTGTAAGTCTTACATTTTTCTGTAGACATTTAAGATTCCACTTTCCATTTCAATATTTCTTTGCTCCTTTTGTTATTGAAATGCTAATTCAGATGATTGCCATATAGAAGACACTGTAATGGATATTCTGAGATTGAAAAATCAAGGAAGGCATTGCTTTTAGTTCAATTCTATAGACCAAAATGTTTAATATGAAGTTAAACCAGTAGTATCCTCTTAGGTTCTGGGGACTTTATTCTAAAAATAAGTTTCTTCCATTTATATAGCACACCACTGATGTTACTGACAGATTCCAATGTAACATGCAACAGTGGTTCCTAATTGCTTTAGCATTTATCATGCACAAGAGACAGGAGGAAAGTTGTCTCATTTCGTACAGCTCGGTTGCATTTCTTATCTCTGAAGTACACTTAAGCAGCAAACTGGGACTTAAGGTAGCTGCCTGAAAACCAGCACCATTAACATGCATGCCTTAGAGGGAAAATGAATTGGTTTTTCTCAAACAGAATACAGTTCAACCTCGTTCTGTGCATTGATTTTGCATAATTTCTCTTTTGCACGTTTTATAAATTAGGAGTCCTGATCTGGCTTACCCACACAAATTCTCATACTCACATTTTCCGGGTTCTGCCTTTGGGCAGTTTTGTTTTCAAAACATTAAAAAGAGCATTTAGGTGCATTTCCAAGATGCCTTTTGGGTTCAATTAGCACCTAGTAATATTTTTCAAAGCAGTCACTGGAGGTGCTTAACTAGTGTGTACTTAGGCATGTTTTACCTGATAAGTCTTCTGAATAGATTTTATGCTTTAAAGAAACAGTACCACTTCACATTCTATAGTGAGCATGTGGTTACTATGTATGAAACCAGGGGACTGGAGCAGCTGAAGTTCTGTTAGGGCACTATACAATATAGATCTTTCCAGCTAATGAGTTCTGCTGATTGTTGAAGCCAGCCACACTATGTCTACTGTTCTGGGAATTCTAGTCCCATTAAGATGTGAATCACCAAATGAGTACACAGAGATCGTGTGGTCTTGGTAAGCACAGATGTGCCCATGTCTTTGTGGGTCTGTTTGGGATGAATAACATACATTTGGGCTGTGTCCTGACAGATATAGATTGCCTCTCTCCAAGTGAGGACTAGGGCTAAAGTTCATATATAATCTGTGACATTAAAATGTGTGATGAATAAATATATATTCATATGTTTTTTAGGTTTATCTCTTTATTTGAGAGAGTGTGCACATGCACATGCACACACATGTATGGCAGGGACGGGCAGAGGAAGAGAATCTTCAAGCTGACTCCCCGCTGATCACAGAGCCTGATGATGTTGTGAGGCTCGATCTCACACCCATGAGATCATGAGCTGAGCTGAAACCAAGTGTCTGATGCTCAACCAACTGAGCCACCCAGGCACCCCAATATATAACCTGTTTCTAAAGATGGTCTCTGTTGCGGATAATTTCTGATGACAAAGACAGTCTAATTACACCCTCCCATTGTGATGTTCTTTATGCACAACTCAAGTACATCAGTAAGGTCAAGTTGCACAATGAGCTCAATTGTCTGCAAATATACAATGTAGCTTATGGATTACGCACATAATGTGGGAACCGACTCCCTACCCTGTTCCCCATTTAACTCTACAGGTCCCCCCCCATCACCCATTGAGCCTTGGTCAAGCATTGGTCCCCAAATCTTATTTACTTTCAATGCCCTTTTGTGTGGCAAGGATCATTTGTTAAAGGAAATAGTCAGGGAGACAATTATTTTTCTAGTGTTCCTTTAAATCTTTGGTTTTTCATAAGTCCAGTGATATAATTTACTGGTATGTTCTTGGTATTTGACGCATCCATCCTTCTATATTCCATCAATGCAGAACTGTTTTCTGTCTGTTCATCAGTGTATTTTCTATGTACTCCTATTTGCCTTCCCCGTGGTTGAAAATAAGCATATTTGACCCTTGAACAACATAGGTTTGAACTGTGCAGGTCCACTTAGACATGGATTCTTTGAAAAATAAATACACTACAGTACCATAAATGTAATTTCTCTTCTTCACAATTTTCTTAATGTTTTCTTTTTTAAGAACACAGTATGTAATACATAATAACACATGAAATATGTGCTAATGGACTGTTTCTGTTATCAGTAAGGCTTCCAGTCAGCAATGGGCTATTAGTTGTTAGCTTTCGGGAAATCAAAAGTTAGACGTGGATTTCAGACCATGCGGGGGTCAGGGCCCGTAAGCCCTGTGTTGTTCAAGGGTCAACTGTGAATGAAAAGGAAGTCAATTAAAGGGCAAGAGTACGTGGCAAAAGAGGGAGATGAAAGAAAACTGTAAATGATTACCTTACCCTCACCAAGTGGTCGATTCTATATATATTCATACATCACAGTCCTGCAAGGAAACTCAGCAAAGCTCTACACTAGCACCAGCTCCACATTTGGAGACTAGGGGGTTAACGTATTAACAGCACTGAGAAGCCCTGTGTTTCTAAGCATAGTAAACTTTACCCAAATCCTAACTCATCCCACCGGCTCTTTCTGAAAAATGCAGTCAAGTGCTTCCACAGAGCCGGAAAAGGTATCTATATTTACAATGGAGTAGGGACGACGCTATTAAGAAAAATGAGTCTCCACACATAAGAACTTTCGTGAACACATTTATTGCGAGTAGCTCTATGGAAAGGCAAGTCAGATATATATATAAACACTATACAAAGTTGCGAGGTTGTCTCCCCAAACAGCAAATGAGATGTTTTCAAAGAAACAAGAGTATTTACAAAGGAAGACAAAGCCAGAGCAACTCAAAGCAGATCTGTGAAGCAGAAAGAGCAAATGTGATGAACCACTGGAACTGTAAAGTTTTAGTTTTTACTGACCAAGTGACTGTGTCTGATACCAAATTAAATGTAGAGGTCACAAAACCAAGAAAAAATAAAATAAAATAAAAAACAAAAATAAAATTAAATAATAATAATAATCGTTCCATCACTGTTTTTTTCTTAACAGCAGCATAAACCAGTAGCTGGAAAGTAAGTGATATCCTGGTACACATATTTTAAAAGGATTCTTCCAGCACAATACTGAATAAACCAGTTGTGTCTGTAAAGTAAGAAGTAGTGTCAGAAAGACTGCCTATTTGTTATGCTCTACCCGTGACTTTACGTACCTGTGACTACTTGTATCTGTGACTGTTTGTAGGTACTATTGTGTATGGGGTTTCCCATCTATTTATTCAGCAAGTGTTACACTCAATGCTGTACCCTGTCTGCCAGCAGCCCCCTGAACCTAATATACAAATAAAGCAACAGAGCATTTTCCCCCAAATCATCTTTGCTTTCCACAATTCTGAACGATTGTGACTTAAAACTTAGTTGAAAATAAAAATGGTGACAGAAGGCTTAAAGAAAGGCTGCCTAGAGAGTGCACTGTTACCATACTGAACAAAAGCCACAACACACAATTTGATTAGGTTGGGAAAAGAGAAGAGTCTAAAGGAACTGACGAAACCTACTGCCCTCACGATCACCAGGCACTGAAGGAGTGACTGGGACTGCGGTTACATCCTCTCCCCGCCCCGTTCACGAGGGAAAAAAAAAGAGCCCCCTCCATCCCTTTGGTTGGTAGGCAAGGAAAAACAACAAAAGTCAACTCGGCTCTTCGGAAAAGTTAGTTTAGCAACATGTACTAGAAAGCCTGCTTGAAGATAGAAGTACACGTTCAAAGACATCAAAACCGAGTGGCAAAAAACTTCAGGTAAATAGTACACTACTTCAAAGTTGCACGTTAAATGCGAAGCAATTTTTTTTTAACAGAGTTTCCACAACAGGTACACCCACAATCACGTGGACACAGGTACACAAAGGTGTGCATACACACAAATATGTGTGCACGCACACACACTAGCACTCACAGTTACACAGACACTCACACCCATCTGTGATACGATGATTTTTGCCAGTGATGGCCCAAGTTCTAATTTGTGTGCCGCCACGAAACAAAGCTCTAAGCAAGCTTCAAGACCTTTGTACCTATCCTCTGTGATCACCACCTGTTAGTGTCATGTCTCAAAGGTCCAGGTTCCTAAAATCTTAATTCAGTTTCCATCAGAGGCAAGCAAAAACAGGAGGAGGATGCTTGCTCTGATTTTTTAATTTGATACATCTTATACAGGCTCATTATCCTTAAGGAAAACAGGCCTTATAAGAGGTTCCTTTTGGCTTAAGTTTCAGAATATTGATTGATGCATACAACAGCAATTTCTTGAATACGGGAAACTGATCTCTTAATAGGAGCCCTGGGCATGGGAGGGAAAGTGTGTGTCCAGCAGAGAGCCAGAGAGAGGGGGAGAATGGGGGGTTGGAGGGGGGAGGCCCAGAGAGGCAGAGAGGGGCTCTGTGAGGAGACTTTGAATAACTTTGTTTCTTTAAAGGGGAAAATGTAGGTTTCAAAATTAAAAAAAAAAATGGTTTGGAAATGCTCAATTGATTTGCAGGCAGAACATCGCAGAATATGAACAAATAATCTGTTCCTCCATTCTGCCTTTAAAATGTTGAAAGTGCTCATTCAAGATATAAGTTCAGTTGACATTTAATGTGGACAGAATGTTGCAGTTAATGAGGAAAAACTGCGGTAGTCTGTCCTTTGGTCCTGTCTTTAAGATACTGAATATGTCCCATCAAGTCCAGTTGACATTTAACACCTTGATCAAGAAATGTATTATGTATGTTTTATGTACTCAGAAGAAAAAGATTCCAGATTATACCTACCTTCTCATGAACGTAACTATTTTTCTCTTTTTCTGCTCTTGTGTAAAGGATTTTCAGCTTCAAAACTAAATCTAAGTGTTAAACATCAGTGAAATTGGTGTTGGCCACATTTATACATATGTAAACAACATTTTTTTAATGTTAAAGGAGTTATGAGAGCCTTGCTTTTGTAATATTTGTTTCCTTTCAAAGAGATTTGGGGGGAAAACCAGAAAATAAAAACAAAGTACAGAGTGAATTTCTCCACTCAAAATTACTTGATCCATAAAGCAGCAGGACTAATGATCTATGTTAGGATCATTCACCTGCCAGCATCCGTTTTTCAGCTTTTAGAAATTCAGGTTGTTTTCTATTCAGAAGCCTCTGAATTTTCTTTCTTTTAGGCAGATCTGGAGTGGACAAAGATGAAACTTCATAAGCATCACTTGTCTTCTAAAGTGTGTTTTTGTGGCAATGAAATCACTCTAGGAAAAGAAAAAAGACGACAGAACAGAAAGTTACTTTCGGAATTAAAGTGTGAGGTGCTTCCCCCCTACCCCCATCCCCCAACTCCCACCTCTAAAATGAAAGGAAATCAAACTAGTGGTTTTCAGAGCCATACAGAGGAGTCTGACTTGGCGTGGACGTGCCTAAATGTGTCAGCCACCTGTGACAAACACTAGCACCAGCCCAGCAAAAACTCAAGGGCAGTTCCTTCTTTTGCCCCCCGACTGTCACTCTGACATGTCCGGTGGAAGGCAACTTCATTTGAGCATGCACTGTTCTACTTCCTCCCAGTGAGTGGGGCCACCAAGTGAGCCAAGCATTGGGCAGACAAAGAGAATTTTTGTCTTCTCCTACACGCTTGACTATGCCCTCACCAGATTCTGTGGCACAGAGTCAAAGGATCTGAGCACAGCCTTGGCGAGAGACTCCAGCCTTGGTCACTGAATTTATTCTAAAAGAGCAAAGTCATACCTGTAAAGGAGATTTGGTTGACATCCTCATCTGTCTAATAAAAAGCAGCTCTGGTATTATTCTCTTGGCCTTCTGCTTATTGAGAGGGTGCATAACAGGGAGTGGGACAAGAGGAATGGGGGTCTGGTACATTGGAGAAGGCACTGGGCTGGAGAGGGGATGGATGGGGATAAATGGTTAGTAAATGGATTATGGGATGCTAGTGTTCCTTTAAGATCAGGTCCCATCAAAGTACCACGTACTCTGTCTCATTACAATCAATCTCAAAAAATCCATGGAAAGCCTCCCCCGCCCCTAGTAGGCTTCAAGTACAAGATCTTGTCTTAAAGCAGCAGTATACATTACAACTTTGTTCTTGCACTGGAGGTTTTAAAAAATGTAACAACTTGCAGGTGGATGAAGTCATCAAATGTGTCCATCACCCTTTCCACCTACTTGAGGCTATCAGTCTCATTATATAGGGGGGTTCTGTCACATTAAAAGAAAAAACACCCTAGATTAGTAAAGATATTAAGTTTTCCTGTCAGCAGCGGGGTTTAGAGAATTTCAGGTTCCGTGGATCTATCAAGTTTACACAGGATGAAAAGTATCCAAGAGTTCACCACAAGAGTGCATCTGAGCAATGCGATTACCTGTTACAAAATGAGCATCATTGACTTTTGCACAAACTCTCAGCTAGATACTTTTTATAGGCTTTTTTTTAAAGATTTTATTTATTTATTTGACAGACAGAGATCACAAGTAGGCAGAGAGGCAGGCAGAGAGAGAGGAGGAAGCAGGCTCCCTGCTGAGCAGAGAGCCCGACGCGGGGCTCGATCCCAGGACCCTGGGATCATGACCTGGGCCGAAGGCAGAGGCTTTAACCCACTGAGCCACCCAGGCGCCCTCAGCTAGATACTTTTAACAGAAATTTAAGGCTAGAAAGCTACCTCAGCTAATTTCATTTGCTACTTTGTTTTGATATAAAAACATGTTCCTATATAGCACACTGAATGTACTTTAAAAGGGATTTCTGACTGACCTACACATCACATTTCATATCTTTTCTAGAAACATACAAATTAAGCCTCCTATGACGACCACATCAACAATTATACTGAGCCCGAAATTAAGGGTATTTGTTACCACTTGAGTTGTTTTACTTTCTTCTTTACTCTTGTTTAAATGAGACTTTACTGAAAAACTGATTCATATTTCAGTTGCTTTCCAATACCACCTCTGCCAATGCTGACTGAATGTTTCATAACACACTGAAAACTGAGAAAATAATGGTGTGACTTCAAGTTTACATTATGAAATATATTTGTCAGCTCTTGATTAACTATGCTAGTAGAAATGGATAATGCTATCCTATACAAGATAATCCAAAAATAATTTAATTTGCTTTCAAAATGCACTATGGGAACTCGAGTCACAGATTTACCTTGGTAATCCTGTTTCACTGAGGCCAATATTAAAATGAGTTTACATTCCCTGAGCACATTCCAAAGAAGAGCTGAAGGAAGTAACTCAGAAGCTTGCTGGGTGGCAAAGGAAAGCAATTCAGGATTAAAACTCCACCAGAAATGCTCTGCTAAATGAGTATCAAAGGGCTGATAATCACATATTAGTTCCGTCTCTTGTTCATTTTTTTTTTGTCTCTTGTTCATTTTGAGGTCATTTCACCACCAGAAAAGTAAACGGTGACATTTTGAATAATGTGGCATGTTTTTGCTGTGTCGTGCCACTCGATACTGACAGGTTACAAATGATGACCTTATTGGATATTCTTATTTTTAAGGATGAGTTAGTTCCACCCCTTTTAATGGGAGCTGTATTCTCCAAGCAATTTTTCTCTGGAAGGGAGAAAAAAAATCTCATTGGACTCCAATGGGTCAGCACATTTTCTGACTCCTGCCCCCCAAACCTGGCAAGTATTATTGTCTTCTTGAAAACAAGTGAAGTAAACTTTTCTGTTTCAATTTGTATAATGTTATAAACCTCAGCATTAATCTTTAATATACTAATAAAGCACACATGACTTCAATATCCCTGGAAATTTGTAGGGTGAGCCAAGAAAGCTGTTCCTCCGGGGCATTCCAGACCTCTTTACACGAACCATAAACATGCCTCTATTACAGTTTGAAGGCCAAAGCTGCAATGGTTCCCTTGCCTAGAGAGAGCCAAAATGATAACAATGAATCCAGTTATTCTTTCTCTTTCCACTCTCTCCCATCTCAGTGCCTTAGTTATCTCTTCAAGTCCTATTTGCCTAGAACTCACAACACTATTTCTCAAGTTCTTCTGAACATTCCTCATTACACTTATTCGTCAACACCGTCTCCCTGAAATCAACGGGTGATCACACAAATGGGGGCAGCCAAGCAAAGTATCAAAGAAAAACAAATGAAAGGAAATGAAGAGAAATGGAAGCAGAGACCCCAAAGATGAATGTACCATAACACAACTATATTATTTAGAGAGAATATAGTTCTCTCTCTCTCTTTTTCCCCAATAAGAATGGATCATCACACCTTTCTGTGTCCTGTGAACATACAGGAGGGTGATTCTCTAGGAACTGATAAAAAATCGAAGTGCTGTCCCTCAAGGGTGGAAACTGACTCTAACTGTTGCTAGTCTTTACATCAATCATACCAGACTATTGTCTCCTTCCTGGACCAGAAGAGTAGATGCTTCTCCCCATGGGGGTAACGGGTGTGTTACAGAATAGTCAAAAGGATCTCTAAGGAAAATTGATGACACTTGTAAACCTCCATCTCCTCAAAGGACAGTTTCAATTGTCATACGCCTGCCCTTCACTAGCGGGCCCTGGAGCACATAGGCATGTTCATTCCAGTCTTGATTATCTGGATACAAACTATTCTGGGATTTTTATCTTGGGGTCAACTTCTCTACTACCTCCCAACACACACTTGGGCCACTTCACTTTGCTGCCTAGTTACTGTGGACTTAAAGAATGCAAGTGACTAGAATTCTCATATAGGCGGTCTCTAATTTACAAAAGAGACATATTCCCAGGCTCATTGTTTGGTTGAAACTCGGAATAAATTATCCCGCAGAAGCAATGTTATAAATAAAAGGTGGATAGGTTCATAGGTTCACCTAACACATGCCTACATTAACCTATGCAGTTCTTGAACAAACAGAGGAGCTACTTTGACCATACCCAACCATCACTTACAACACCTCATTTCTGTGGAAGGATGTATTTGAAGCTTCAATTTAAGACTCCAGGAAAATATTTTTAAACTGTGGCAAGAGGAAGAGTGTCCCCCTAAACCCCAAGTGGCTCAGAGGGGGAAGACAGTGTTGGCAAGCCTGGGAGGCTGGAGGCACAACATTTATTGGTCCAACTTTCCAGGGCACCATGGGTACACGTGTGAATAAAAGTCAAGATGCATTTAGAGGTAGACTTCATTGATATTCTCCCTAAGGTTCAGGCTTACAAGGAGAAAATTAGTAATTATAGATAGGCAGCTAATATAAATTATGAAAACTAGCTAAAGTCACTACAATTTAGGGGGGAATTGGATATTCAGTAAATCCAGAAGGTCTGGCTAGCGTCAGACATATTGTGGTCAATCCAACCATGAAAATAGCTTTAAACACTGGCCCAGCAGCCTCTGTGCCAAAAAGTGAGAGTAGAGCAGGCAGCCATGCCTGGGACCTGCAAAACAAGGAGCTCTTCAAGGAAGGTTGTTCCTACAAGCTAAGCCCCTACAGGCAGTGGTGTAGGAACGAGCAACATGCAGTTTTGGGGGATGAGTCCTCCATGGGCCCCGCACGCCTCCCAGAGCAGTCCTCACCGTTTCAGCCAGGGAGAGACCAGGAGATGATATGGTTTCCTATAATCAGGGACACACCTTTGGCAAAAGGCACATGAGGGCAAGACTCACATGGTACAACCAGTACAACCCTAGCCCACGAGAAAGGGGTATTATGAAGCGAGTGAGAAAGAGTAACTTTCTCGTTTCACTAAATAACTATTTAAGTAGATGTTTTCCATTAGTTCTAAAAGGAATCAACCAGAAAATGTTATGGCACCCTTTCGAAGCGCCCAGGTGCTCAGTCGGTTTTGTGTCTGCTTTCAGCTCTGGTCATGATCTGGGGGTCCTGGGATGGAATCTCACCTTGGGCTTCCCGCTCAGCTGGAGGAATCTGCTTCTCCCACTGCCCCTCCCCCTCCCCATGCTGATTCTCTCTCTCTCAAATAAACAAAATTTTAAAAAAATGAATTATTAGGTGTCCTGGAAAAGAAATTATAAGGTGTCCTGGAAAAGAATGCGCACCTGTAACAGGATAGATGTCTACATTTAAAAAACTCTTTAAAAGATCCTATTTCTCCAGCATTCAGCCCACATTTTCAAAAGACGACTCTGTTTTTCTAAAAGAATATGGAAATGTAGGACTTGATGCTATACGACCAATAGCCAAGGCAGAATTGCTAGAGCATGTATTTTAAGTTCATATGGCAAGCACAGTATCTTGGCAATATTATCAATAGCTCTAAAATTAGCAAGCTGATAGTCGTGGTAGAAACTGAATGTGTTGCAATGTATTCATTTCATTATTATAAAAGGTAGCACTTTTAATTTCTCATTTCTTACTCAGGACCAAGCAACGTTTTTCAGTGAATGATTCTAAACATCTGAGAGCCTGGCATCTTAGACAAACCATACTGCAGGCTTTAATTAAGCATTTTACAAAACTGATTTTTCCAATAGTGGCAATAAAACGTCTGGGGTATTTTTACATAGTCTTAAAACGTTAAAAAAAAAAAGGTGCTAAAGAAAATGAATTTATTTTTAAACAAGGATTTTTATGTCCCGAGGATTTGATTTTCAAGGCTTCTAAAATCTATTTGCCTGACTGCCAAGAGCAACTTTGATTTTTAAACAAATGAGGAGCATCTATTTCTAGCACCCTTTGGCTTCCACCTGTCTCACTCTATCCTGTTGTGCCCACTGTGATGGTTTAAATTAGAATATCAGATTTGATACACATGGAAAAATGAAATGAAGAGACTTTTGGCTGTAGCCGGCAAATGGCAATGGATTATTAGGAAAACCAAAGCTCTCTGACTTCAGTTAAGGAAATGACCATTAATGGAAGTTTAGGGAAGGCACCTCCATCTCACTTTCCATTCCTTGCAGTGTTTCCGGGTGGACCCAAATAGCAACACATGCCATTTGTGTTGAAGAGGTAAAGATCAGGAAACTCCTCCCCAAACCAGATTTAAAACATTCAATTTCAGTCCAGGTCAAATTCTTTTATCTGGGAGCCATGGCAAACAGCTCAACGTGATGAAAATTACCCACGCTCTGGCAGATGGTTCACAGCTGTAACACTCTGAATGAATTACTACCTGCCCCCCAATTGCTACTATTAAATTCAAGAAAACTTGTAATTTTTTTCAAACCTTGCCTACATAATAACCTTTTATCAATAGGAAAATAACAGATTGAACATCCGATGAGAGACGGTGTGATGGGCTGGGAAGAGCGCTGGACTCAAGGTCAGATGTATGGGTTTGATTTTCAGCTCTGTCACTTACCTCTTTGACCATGGGAAAGTTCTTAACAGCAGCTTCAGTTCCAGGACCTACTGTCCCCCAGTAAAATAATGAATGTGAATGTGTTTTGCAGATTACACAGCAGTATGCAACTGTTAAACATTTCCTCAGGCAACAAGTTAACAATTCAACAACAGTCCTTTTCAAATCATACACAATATTGATTTCTTGCTGTACTGATTACTCTCACCTATTCCAACATGAAGGTTTTTGTATCATTCTAAAGAAGCCCGAGTTTGTTCCCCTAAACAGTTGCCTTCCAGTGACTCTAGAGTATTTTGGTTCATTTTTGGTGATCTGGGAGAGAATGGGAAAGCAAGCGATCTTGTTTGTGTTTTCATGCATGTGTGATACTCTGCTATGCTCAGTTAAAGTCCTAGTCCTTGTTTAAAGATGTTTTGCTAGTGGCCGAGATTTTTGCCCTGGAAGCATCACTATTAGGATGAATGTAAATGCATAGTGACTGCCAAGGACTTTAGTTAACTTTAATTGAATGAAGTCCTCTTTAATTGTTAGAGGTCACTTACCTCTACTCCAAATGACTGTCTAACTTTTCTTTTCAGGGATGGTGGTAAATGTTGCTTAAAATAAGTGTTCCATCAATGGTGATGGAAAAATCTCTGCTATATGAAGATTTTATTCTATTAATTTATAATAACTAAGTCCAGTACAACAAAAGCAATTTGCTTTTAGCCCCTGTGATTTATAGCAAAAGGATTTGGCAGTCGCACACTGAAAAGAAGCTTACATGTCTTCATGTTAATAACAGTATTGAACATTTCAAAAGGTGGTTACTATGGATTTTTTTTTTTTTTTTTTGCTTTCTAATACCAAGTGCTATCACAATATGACTAATTTTGGCTGATCAATTCTCTTGTCCCTTCTGAAGCTGTCCTTATCCTCCTATCTCTGGAATAGAAAAATCTGAATTTTTCACTTTAAGTCCCTTCAAACTATGAACTCTACCTCCAACCCAGGAGGAGAAGAGGCAAAAATGCATACATGAGTCAGGAGTCAGACTAAACCGAATAGGAAACTACATTCTTCTCCTAAATGTTACTGCTTACAGCCCATGTGTTTAAAATGTGGATTCTGCCCTTTAAAAATTATGTAATACATTAAAAAAGTAAAGTCCAGGTTATATTTCTGGGTGTTTCGAATTGCCTTGAACAAATGCCTCTTAAGTACTTACTTATGTGAAATGTAATTGCAGGTAAATGAGATTATGTATTAATTTTTTGTTACATGAACAAAGCCGTCTTGCTGCTTTGTAGTCACACTTCATGTTACTCGTTTTAAGCAGATCCCAACTATAAAGACCCCCACCCTGAATAACCACGTAAACCATTTTAAATGAAAGTAAAGACTGAGAAGTGGGATTTGAGGACAGAGAATTTCGTGTCTCTACAGGTAATGATAACAGTAACATCAATGACAATGGTGGTTATACAATTTTTATACAACACTGACTAGGTGCTAGGCACTGTTCTAAGTACTGGCCATAAATAAAAATTACCCTTGGAGGGGCGCCTGGGTGGCTCAGTGGGTTAAAGCCTCTGCCTTCAGCTCAGGTCATGATCCCAGGAAGGTCATGATCCCAGGGTCCTGGGATCAAGCCCCCGCATCGGGCTCTCTGCTCAGTGGGGAGCCTACTTCCTCCTCTCTCTCTGCCTGCCTCTCTGCCTACTTGTGATCTCTGTCAAATAAATAAATAAAATCTTTAAAAAAAATTACCCTTGGAGATACATAACTCCCAAAAAAGGCTATGCCATTGTTCCTCTGTGAAAGCATATTTTTTCTCTTCTAACATGACACATATATGATAAATATATACACACATATTTGATGTGGATATGAAGGTGAAGAGAGATCAAAAATGGGTGAAAATTATTCTATAGCTTTACAGTAAAAAAAAAAAAACTGATCAGAATTATCTGTCCTGTTCTTAGCACTTCACAGACAACATTCTACTATATCAATTTACATTAAAATGGAAACAAATGCCATTTCCCGCAATAGGTTCTTTCTAGGTATCTTTCCTTTATATATAGCTCAGCAAATTATGTGTCTGAGTCACCCTCAGGACCAATCACTTTTGCAAGAAACTAAACCACCATCAATTTAAACTGTGGAAACTTCGCTTTGGTGTTAATCCAATCAAAAATAAAAAGGTCTTTGTAAAGTGCTTTCAAGTCCCCAAATGCTTTCACACTTACTCTCTTATTTTAACCTAAGCACCTTCCTGCCTGTCAGATGCAGCCTCCTTGCTCTAGTTACTCAGTAAAGCCAGGAATTTCCTCAAGGAGCAATACATTTCGGTAACACCAAACCTCCCAAATAGCTGCGTCATCTGAAGCTATTTATAAGTCAGCAACTTAGGCTAAAATAATGATAATTGGATCTAGATAATCCTTGGGAAGTCAGGATTTATTGCAGGACCAAGATTTTGCTAATTGCAATCTCTGCTTAAACAAAAAGTATTGAAAAGTCCAGACAAACGTCCCGGAAAACATGTCCTTTACAAAGAACCACAGGGAAACAGGCAGCTTTGGCACGCATACATCAATATCACAAATGGTAGCTTCAGCAGTTGGATTCGAGCAAAAGCTTGAGACCAATTTTCAATGTACTTTACAGACTAAAACAGATCTGTTCCTGAAAAGCTGGTTGTGAGTTAGTTTCTTGAAAGCAGAATTACATATTTTAAATACATGGGTCTGGCAGTGGTGGTGATCGTGTGTGTGCACGCACGCGCGTGCATGCACGTGCGTGTATTTTGGGCGGGGGGTGGGGGGGTTCAAAATTTAAAGGAGATGGGAATTGAATCCCCTGGCAAGCCAAAGCATCCTTTTGTCATCTTAATGATCGCTCTTTAACGTGTCCGTGCTGCAAATGTGAGTTTTTGTATGGCAAGTTTTCTAAAGCGGGGAGGGAGGGCAGGGGAGGAGGCTACACCTGCACTAAATAGGGAGCTTGTTAGGTGACTGTTGTGATCAGTCCCCGACTTGTTCTGCCTGATCAGGCACAGTGGGCAGAGATCCAATCACAAAAGCATTCCACAAAGCAAGCAAAGCAAAAATCTTCACTAAACTGACTACTGGAATGAAAACTCCTGGGGTCCATCCCTTCCCTGCACTGGGAGAGCAGCACATTCTTACTGACGAGGGAAGGCAGAGACTACGGAGACATCATCTTCAGAAATCATTTCTTGAGAAAGTCTGCAGACGCACTGATAACATTGCAGAAAGTACAGAGAATTACTCAAAGTCCTCATTTCAATTCTGACAGCTCCTACTCTTCCTTATTTCTTCCTTTGGAAAAGTAACCCTTTAAAACACTTCCCCTGTTCCAGGGTAGGCTGTCCCTGGGGTCAGGTCTTCCCCTAGCCATATTATCTTGCTTTACTGGATTTCCCAGAAGACACACCAATTAGATGCTTTTCAATGCTTTTTAAACCTTTCAAACAATATTCATACCCATTATCAAGTTGTCACCATTCCCTCTTTGGGGGGAGTTTTAGGAAGAAAATGAGGCACAGCGAAGGTGACCTCCCTTTCACTACTAGTGACAGGAAAGGAACACTCAAGGTTTCTGGCAACGTATCCTGTGTAAAACAAAACAAATCAACACAACAACACATTCGGAGGGAAACATGCTCTTCTTTTAATCACCTGTTGTTTCAGATTATGTTTTGTGCCCTCCAGACATTCAGGCTAACAATGGAGATTTAACCTTCTTGATAAATCACCAGCAAACCAGCATAACAATGGACTGCTTTTTAAAAATTAACAATGACTGCTTTTTTTTAAAAAGTAACTTTTGAAGGAGAAAGTGTACGTCCCCCAAAAGTTACAGTCCGTGATTACAGCTTAATATTCTGTGCTCTTATTAAAATTCTTGTAACCAAATATGAGTATTTGTAGCAAAGTAGCTTTTACCTGTTGATTTAAAAAGGAGTTGATAAGATCCAATTTATGGTGTCCTGTTTGCATAAGGCATTAAGTGTTAGGGAAGGATGTTTGAAAGCATCCTCATGATAGATATATACATTCTTAAACTTTACTCCTAAAAAGTAGAACCAATGTTTAAATGATAAGCGGGTTTTTTTTCCAGATAAATGTATGACTGGATCCAAACTTATTTTTGCAAAGATCACAAGGTATTGCACATAATGAAAACTGAAATCTACTTTTTTTGCTAAATAGGCACCAGTTAATGGAATATTAACTCACTTTTTCCTAATGCCGTAGACATCGATTCACTAAGCAATAACCATGAACTTCGGGAAATGAATTCCCAAATTACCCACCTCTGCGGGGAGAGTCGAACTTCTTGTTGTCAGGTCTGGCAAAGTCCATTCTCACGTAGATGTCGTCGTCGTCGTCGTCGTCGTCGTCGTAAGGATCCTCTCGCCCCGGGGGTCTCGGCACCGGGCGGCGCGGCGGCGGTCGGGGGGCGGCCGCTGCGGCCCCGTTCTCACCGCCAGCTAGGTCTGCAGATGGGTTGGGGGCTCTCAGGTTCGAGCCACCGGCCACGTTTGGGGCTCCCCTGACCGCTTCGGCAGCGGCCGCGGCGCCAGCAACAGGTTGGAACCAGCGGGCGGAGGCGGAGTTAAAGCCTGCGGCGGCCTCCAAGCCCCTGGCGGCTGCCCCGATGCCCGGGGCCACTACGAGGGCAGAGGCGGCGGCAAACGCCTGGCTCAAGGCTAAGGCGGGAGCAGCTGCCGAAGCAGCAGCGGCCGCAGCCAAGGGACTCGAGAGGTCTCTCTCGAGGCTGTCGGTTGAGAAAGCCGAGACCGCGGCCCTGGCCGACCCAGAGAAACTTTGCGAACGGCTTTGCGGGCGTCTTCGCTCTGGCTGTTGTTCTTCCTGCAGCAGCCTGGCTACAGGTGGTGGCTCGGAACAGCGGCCAGGGGAGAGCGAAATGTCCATACAGCACTCTGAAAATGGGTCGACCACATAGATGCGACCTGTTTCGGCATCATAGCGAATGGCCCTGTCACCAAAAGGCAAGGCCGGTGTCATTGCTGGATTGAAAATCACTTCAATGTAGTCACCCTCTTCCTCATTCACACTGCCACCTGCCGTGTTGGGAGGAAGAGGCACAAGTGGCCACCTAGCACCTTCCAGATAAAGGGGGTTGGCACCTGGAATGGCTCTTAAAAGATTCGAGAGCCTGTGTGCTGGGTTTGGAAATGGCAGTCCCAACTCAACGTTCACATAGTTAGAAAAGGCTGAGGGTCTGGGGCCAGCAATGATGCCCCACGAACCCGGCAGTCCGTGAATAAAGGGGGCAGGCACATTGCTCTCTCTCTTAGTGAAGTCAATGTTGACGTAGTCGTGAGAGCTGTCAGCTCCTCTCTGCTCACGAGTGGGTTTTTGTGATTTTGGCTTGATTTTATTTCCTCTTGTGATGAAAGAGAGGCTGTTAGGTCTCTTAGCCTTGTTCTTGGGGGGGCCATCATCTGAAGGCTTTGTCAGTGACGCCCCATCTCCACGCTTTGAGAATGACCCCTCAGCTGAAGGCTTTGAAACTGCATCTTTGGGGCCCCCGCTGGATGAGGCTTCCTTGTCTAGGCCCTTCCCTGGGAACTTTCCGGGTAACATTGGTACATACTCACTGTGGTCACTCTGTCCCAATGCGGAGCCCTGAAAAGGGTTTGGCAGGGAAACGTAAGAGCTCCAGTTTTTAGAGGAAGAGCCACCCTGAGGATTTGGGGGGTTTTTTGGAATTGCACCGGCTCCAGGAGCCATAAACATATAGTCACTCTCACTGTCATTGTCCTTTGATTCATCCTCCTTTTCAGGATCTGCCTCTTTCGGGGGACTTGGGGCAGGTGGTGAGCTCACTCTGGGAAACATCATCATGTACCCTCTTGAATCTTCAAAAGGTGATCGAGAGTGGTGCATTTTTGAAGGAGCGAAGTTTTGAGGAGCCATTGGCATATAATCACTGGAGCTTGGGAGAGGGGCAGCCACCCCCGGCCTCATTGGCACGTAAGGGTCATCCTCATCTTCGTCAAAAGCTCTGGCTCTGTGGGGCCCCTGAGCTACACCTTCCAGTGTCTCTAAGTCTTTGACCTCCTTGGCCTCTTTGCGTTCTTTTGGGGTTCCCCTGTCAGCGCAAAAGTAAAGTCGGAACCTTCCCCCAGACTTCCCTTTGCCACCAGTTGCTCCAGCCGGTGGGGGTGGAGGTGGAGGGGGTGGCACGTGCTGCTTGCTTTGAGTTAATTTGCCAAAGTAGGACCTTTTCTTCAGAGATTTTCCACGTTCACCATTGCCCTCCGAGGTTTTCCCACTTCCTGAGCCTTTGCCCCCTCCATGGCTTTTACCCCCGCCTGAGCCATGGCCATCTCCGGGTGCCCGTCCACCACCGGAGCCATGTCCACCGCCGCTGGCTCCCTGGCCACTGCCCGAGCCTTGCCCACCTGCAGTGCCCTGGCCATCTCCTGACCGCTGGTTTCCTCCTGCACCCTGGCCACCACTGGAGCCCTGGCCACCACTGGAGCCCTGCCCCCCGCCGGAGCACTGGCTTCCTCGTGAACCCTGGCTACTGGAGCCTTGGCCACTTGAGCCCTGGCCACTTCCGGAACCCCGGCCGTTGCCTGAGCCCCATCTGTTCATGGGCATGTAGTCACCTCCGTTTCCTTCCTGAGTCTCTTGGCCTTGGGGGCTGTCTTCTTCCCCAGAGTTGCCAGATCCAGAGGCTTCAGGAGACAGGCCAGCTCTGTGGTTCGGGACTTCTGCAGGATGTGGGACACGTACCGGGCTGGTTGGGAGGCGGCGAAAATAGCCGGCAGGCGCTGAAATCGCTCTCCTGGACCTGCGCGCTCTAGGCAGGTGCAGCCTTGCTCGCCTGGAGGTGGGCACGGGTTCGCTGGGTGTCAGGTAGCGCCTGGTGAGGGGCATCTCGTCTTCCCCGTCGCCGATGGCCCTGAGGTGGTAAAACTGCTCAAAGCGGGACCTTCTCAGCCAGCCGCCGGGCTCGCGCGGCAGCGTGTCCAGGTGCCTCCTAGCGGACAGCAGGGTTAACAGGTGGGCGCCGATGCTGATGCTGTAGCTGCGGCAGCGGGCTCGGTACTCATCTGCGCACAGGGCTCTCATCTTCTCCAGAAACAGCTCGTGCATGTTTTGGGCCACCACACAGTCATCGACCTGCATCCAGAGCTCCCCGGGGCCGATGACCGTGGACCTGCCGACTTCCAAGAAGAAATACTGCTCCGAGTGCCCGCAGCGACGGATGCTCAAGAGCTGGACGACCACGCTGGCCACTTCGGTGTTCAGCCTCACGAACACCACCTCTTCATCGGTAAGACAGAGCCGGAACACGCCGCTCAGCTCTTTTCTGTGCCCCAGCCCCCTGGGTTTGACTATTACCTGCCACACATCCTTGTAGAAGGGTGGCTCGGCCACCGCCGCTGCAGCCGCCGGCCCGGCTGGCTCCCCATCCGGCAGCGCGCCCGGCGTGCCGCAGCGGCGGCGCTTACTCTCGAGGATGAGGCGGCTGAGCAGCAAGTACCAGCTCTCCTGCTCCGACTCGTTCTCGGCCACCATGGCGAAGTACTCGTCCTGGGTGAAGAGGGCGATGAGGTGTCGGTATTTGGCGTTGGCTCGCTGGCTCACGGAGAAGCATTGATACAGGGTGATCACACGCCGTGGCGGGATGAGCGCGGGGACCGCGGCGCCAGAGGCAGCCGCCGCCGCCGCGGCCGCGGCGCGGACACTGTGCCGGAACTTCCTGGCGTTTTCATAGTATTCCAGCCGAGCCGGGGCGTCGGCTGTCTCGAGTTTGAGCACGAAGTAGCGCCTGTGGCCGTGCTTCTGCTTCCGAAGGTAGCCGCGTTTGCAGACCTCGTCCCCGACGGGGAGGTCCTCCTCATCGGACTCCGAGTCTGACCGGGAGCTGGTGGCCGTGGAGGGCCACATGGCTCCCGGACAAGACGACCCGGTCCCAATGAGTGCGGTAGGGGTGCCCGAGGAAAGAAACGGGGTGGTCGCCACCGCAGAGAGAGCCGCCGCCGTTGCCGCTGCTGCAGCCCTCAGTCTCCTTGTCGCTTGGTCGCGAGAGAAGGAGCCACTCGCCATGGTGATGCACGGTGGTTTTAAGAGGAGCGAGGGGGAGGCGGGGGGGGGCTCGGGGAAGGGAGGGCTGGGGGAAGAGGCCGTCTACCCCGGTCCGCCCGCCCTAGCCCCCTCCCGCCTCGGCCCCGCCCCCGCCCACTCCACTCAAAGCGCGCGGCGGCGGGCAAAACAACACGTGACCGCTGCCTCACGCGGCGGGCGCTGCGGCTCCAGCTACCGGTGCAGCGGAGGGGAGCGAGCCCCCGCCAGCCAAGGTGTGCAGGGGAGGGGGCAGCGGGCCCGCCTCCTTCCGGGCCTAGACGTTCGGCGAACCTCGGGAGGATAGACGGGAGGAGGCGGGGCTGCCCGGCCACGCTGTTCCTACCGAGGAGTCCACGAAGGCACGAGGGGGCGGGAGGAGACGGGGAGGAGCGGAGGAGAGCGCGGCCCGCGACCTGGGTTGGGCGGGGGCGCCCCAGCCCTGGCTCCACTGGCCGGAGGGGGCGAGAGGTGGTGGCGAGGGCGGAGCGCAGCGTGTCCTGGGCGGTGCCGGGGTGGAGAGCTAGCACCGCCACGGGACGGTTTGTTTGTTTATTTAGGAAGCGGGAACCAGGTGAAACTGTTGCAAGGTTCTCATTGGTCGGGTTGGGAGCCAATGGGAGTGTCTGGCAGGGAGGCAGCTTTGAATTAATGAGTTTGGGGGGCAAGAGGGGAGTCAGGGGAGGGGGCGGGGCTTTGGTCCGGGAGTGGGCTCGGCTCTGTGCTCGTCGCGCACGCGGGCGGTAAACAGCCCTCCGCAAGTAGCTGTTAATAGGAGTGCTAAAACTCGTGCGGGTCCCTGAGCCGCGGTGACCCGGGGACTGGCGGCAGGCACCCTCTTTTTTTCCCCCCCTTCCTGTCCCTCACAGAAATTCTCTATTCCTGTCACAGGCGGGTCCCCTTGCTCCCGCCGGGCGCCGCGAGCTGAGCGTCTCCGGAGAAAGTGTGGGCACCCCCTGGAAACATGTTAACGACCAGGGCCCTCAGACCTGCCTTCTACCGCGCTGCAGGCATTCCCGAGCCCGCTTCAGCCCTGACAAAAGCCCGCGACTCTCTCAGGCCCCCCGAATAACAGCTCTGCCTTTAAAATAACACGATCTCTGATAAGAGCGCATTTCTAGCCCACGAAACGCAGGTTGGCTAAAGATACGGTTCCTGGCTATTTGATTAGTGATGTCTGTGAAAGCACGAATTTGGGTGCCTGCAAAGTATACAGCCATGTTGAAACAACTCGGACTCGGTTCTTAACTGAAGTACGCCAGAGATGAGCTGTCGTGATATTTTCCCGAGAGAGATGTTTCGAAAGGCGCCTTTAAGGGACTTTCAAAATAATATTGTTTCCGTTTTCTTGAGCGAGATCGAAAAATTTTAGAAAAAGAAATGCTGGTACCTAGAACAAAGGATCACACCGAATACATATCCTAGAATATAGTTCACATCCCTCGCGTCAAGGAAAGGTTTTTGCTGAATTTCATTCTGCAATTTGACATCACAAACATAAGAACTACTGCCTCCCTTGTTTCTGGAAAAACTGCTGGAGTGTAAGTGCAACCGCTTTAAGTCTCCCTCTCCCCTCTCTCTCTCCCCCCTTCTCTCCCTCTGTCTCTTTCGCAGTTAGTCTTTTACTAGGATTTCAGCTTCCTAAGTGTGGAGATGGGTCAGTATTACATTCAAATGTCAAAGGAGTGACCACAAGTGCAAAGAGGGATTTGGGGGGCAAAAGTAGGGGGAGACAAATGATATTTCTCTCTGAAAGAATGGAATGTCGTTCACCTTTGCCCTGCGGTGGATGCTGCAAAGGGTATTATTTATAAAATCTAACAGTAAAGGAGGCAATGTATACATCATAAAAATAAACACCATCCCCGCCCCTTTAAGAATATGTTCTCTCTTAGGAGCAGCATAATCATATTTGGGTGAAGGGCTCCTTCTTGACACTCCCACTTGGGGGAAAAAGAAATTGGTTTTGGTTCTCTCCAAAATATTAGAAACATTAACATTCCCTCTGCTGCCGCGGGCTTGTAAGCACAGCATATTAACAGGTGCTCGGCGCAGCCTTCGTTTCTGAAAAGGACTCTCAGAAGCAGAATGAGTGTGGATGCTCAGAGAGCCCTGACTGGAGGGGCTCCCTACATGTTTCAGCTGGCTGGTCACATACATAGAAGATTTTCTATACTCAAACGCAAATGATGATGAATAAAATAATTTGAGATTTTCGTGATAGGTATTATGATGTTTCATGAGTCTTCGCAAACATAGGGTTTTGCTTTAGACAGAAATGTTTTGAAAACAAGGCAATGCATTTGGAAGTGCTAGTAAAAGCATGACATATTAAAATGTATTGAAAAACATTAAATGGCATCCTGAATAAAATCTGGAAAGTGCTGAAAATAAGAGATTTTTAAATCCTCGTGTCGTTACAGGGTTTTGTCATAGAATAGTAGGCTTATAGTGTTTATCATTTTGTATCCTGTCCTTTTCAGCGCTACAAAGTAACATTTTCCTGTATTCTTATGGATCAGCCTAAACGTCATTTAAAAAACTGCAAACGGTTCTAGGCAGCTGTGTATTACTGTACTTAAGAATCCCTCTGCTTTGGGCTGTTTAGGCTGTTTTTATTTAGTAATATTATAGGTAGTGCTGCAACAAACATCTTGTTCCTATAGCTTTTTTTTTTTTTAATGCTTAGAATTAGTCCCTTAGGTTGGAAACCAAGGAGTAGAATTACTGGGTGAAAGGTATGAACATGCAATGCTTTATTTTTCAAAAATATTTTATCAGTTTATCATGTCACCATACTAATTGGCAGAATTGGGCATTCTTATTTTTTTTAAATCACTGATAAATGGGTGAAATGGTATTGGACTGGCCTTTAATTTGCATTTTTATTTACCAATGAGATTAAAAAAAAACCCTTTTACATGTATTTGCTGACAATAGATTATCTTCTGTAAAGTGTCTTTTATGCCCTTTGCTTTATCTCTTGGATTCTTAGTATTTTTTATTTATCTTGCGCCACTTGTTTACGTAATAAAGATATTAAAACTTCATCATATTTGTTGCAAGTTTTTCCCCCAGTCTATTAATGAAAAACATTGCATTTAAACTTGATTTCTATTCTATGTTGAGTGGTGTGTAAATTTGGTACAGTGACGTTTGTAGTGCAGCGTAGGAGACAGCAATTCACGCACAAATATCACCATGATCATTCCTTCTTTTAAATGATCTCATCTATCTAAGCTTATATGTTCTCTTAGCAGTCTGTAGGGGAAAGCATCTAAACTTGTTAAATTTTATGTGGTCCTCTTAAACAATTCTTTATCAGGCATTATTCTCTACTCTGGGGGAAACCCCTAGGACTAATAACCAATGTATTTAGAAAGAAGTATGGAAAAACATTTTTTAAACAATTACAGTGCAAGATTACCAAGGCTGATCATTTGTATCCAAAGTCAATTATTTGGCTGCATCAAATGTGATTACAGATATAGCGAGATGTTGCAGGTAGGGATTTTACTTTGTCTGTTTCCTACAATGGGAGAAGATGGGGCAAATGTTAGTACTTGTGAACAGGGAGAATGTGTGGCTAGAACATTATTTTCTTTACATAAATCAACCAGATCTCCTCAGTTCTAAAAGTTGTTCCAATACTGAAGCTCTCTGGGGGAGACTATCATTACTGAATCGCACCAGATGCTGCTGCTTGTCTGACATGCATTTAAACTTTCATCTTCCTGGACAACTTAATGATACAGGATAGTTGTTTAGGTCAGGTTTCCATAGGTAAAATAAAGCAGAGGGGTGGTACAGACATCTAGATGGTTCAGGCAAAAAGTAGGGACCTTGTATTCGGCTTGAACTCACCAGAGGGTGGCTTTAATGTTCCACTCTTCTTTGGGTATATATTCCTGTCTCTCCTTTGTTGTTGTTGCATTTTTTTGTATATGCATGATGAATTACCCCAGAGAGAAATCGTTTTCCATATCCAGGTACAGTTTCTGTAAAGGCTGGACTCTGAAACAAGAGCCTCAAACGTAGATTTTTAAAACAACAGATTAAGATGGAATAAAATCTACAATATTTCTTGTTTGCTAGTTGAGCTGAGGGAGGGGGAAACACAAGCATTTCAGCAGGCATTTTACACCTAGATAGGAAGGTACATGGATAAACACAGCCATGGTACCTTTAAAACCAGTTTCTAATGAAGAAATATGCCTTTCATGGGGTTTGCCTTTAGAAGAAATTTCCTGTGAATCCCGTTTTAAGAAAGCAGTGGTTTGAATCGAGTAATCGCTACAATAAAAACTCATCAGCCTTTTTCCTCACATACATGATCATCAGTGTTCTAAACTCCACTTGTGCTAAAATCAAAATGGATAATAGAAATGTGGACTTACTTAGCTTAAAAATTAAACTGTTGCATTAAATATGGTCACTGTTCAAGAGAAGAAAGCCTAAGAGAAAAAAGTAACCAGTATAAGAGCACTATTATTCTTGCCCACTATATATATATATATTTTTTTCCTCTAAGTATTAACTCTAAAGTCTTTGTGAGCTAATGTCCAATTAATGTCGATAAAAATGTGGGGCCACCCTTGCTATTAAAAACTGGTGCTAGCGATGATGATTGCTTTCTCTGTGTTTGGACATAAATGAAGCCATGCACAATGAATGATGCTTTCTATACTACGCAGGGAGAAGGGCTGCCCCCTGATTTGCGGCTGTGGCCACCGCTTGCAGATGATGGCTTTGGTTTCAGCTTCTTTACTTCTATGCTATTCAGAACATCTGCTGGAGCAAACAACTGTCAAATGCCTGACTGTTGCACACAGTACAGGTCTGTTCGCTGCTTTTGTTTCCTCATACTCTGCAGCTAAAGTAATTAGAGCAAATACATGGTTAATTAGGCTCCTAAAGCCTCCCTGTTATCTTAAGAGTCAACTGAATATTAACGCAGTTAAAAATCAAGCAGTTCTCTCCACCTTCGAAAGATAAAACACATTTGGAAATGACTTTTAATAAATAAACATCAGAACCATGAAATCTAGCAGGCATTTCACATACCTTTCAACGATTTCGCGCCACATACATTTCTTTTGATGTAACTCTAAATGGACAATAAAACATTTTACTTAATGCTATCCCTCCTTGGTAGCCTATGGCAACCTTGTTCTTAGCGTCAGCAAGATCGTCTGTTCATACTGCCTGGTCTTCAGAAGTTAGGTTCTTCATTTTATAAATTCAAGAGCACTGTCACCTGGCTAAATTTGCTCTTTGAAAAGACTTAGTGTTAGAGACCTGCCTTTTCCTCTGGATGTTTACCTGTCCACTTTTGTCTGATTTAAGATGTCATATGTATTATGCTCATCCTTGATTCTGCTTTCCCACTCCTCACATGCGCCTTCAGTATCTACCAGATGGAACCCTTCCTTTTGTTTCCATAGTCAGCGACCTGGTCCAGGCCCTAATCAACTCTTACCGGTACTGCTGAAGCCTCTTCTTAAACTAGCTTCACCCTTCTTCAGTCTCCAGATGCTCAACAGAGTATTTTCCATCATACATCACTCTCATCACGCCATTCCTTGCTTAAGGGTATACATAGCACACCCCCCCTTTTTTCTTATGCTGTGTCAGAATTGAACTCCTAACCTAAAGTTTCCCTCTTTCCAACTGACACCACAGCCGACCCCCTATCTTGTCCCTTGGCCACGTGACCCATTCTTCCAAAGTCACTCCTCATCCTACTACAGTATGTTTTCACTGCCCACACCACCAGTGAGGGTGGTCTCTTTATGGCATTCTTTATATGATTTATCCTTTTCCACTGTTAGGATATCTCTCATGTCTTAATGTCCTGCCCTTCCTAATTACCAATGAATGCCAGTCACCTTCCTCAAGACTAAGCTCAAGACTCACTCAGGAAAGCTTCGCTCACTCACATAGTCTTACTACAATCAGTGCCCAATTTTCCTAAGCATCGGATATTGAGTAGAGCTAAGGTTTTCATTAGTATTGTTGATAGAGTCATATCATTGGTAAATGGTAGTCACTGTTACAATGACTAATAATTTTCTCCGACTTGGTACATAGCTGCTCCCCTTGGAACTACCTCTGCTCCCCAAGGGCTCTTACCTGCCCATTGTCCTGGCTCCTTCAGCCCTTCGTTCAGGAATTCCCATGTCTCCAGTATCTAGCCACTACACAGTTAACTACTGGTACAACAGTGGATTCCCAGGACCCTACTCTAGAACCTTGACTGACAGACATTCTGATTGGTAGGCTTATGATACACAGGCTCTTAAGTAGTTAAAAGTACTACCTCCAGGGTATGACTAATCCCTGACTTAGGAACACTGTTGTAGACTATAATAAACTCCTTGAGGACCAGGACAGGGACTGTGCCATATTCATCTTTGTATCCCTAATGCTTAGTGTGGTGCCTGGAAATCACCAGTAGATGTTTGCCTCAAGGAAAGAACCAGAGTAGGAAAAGGAATAAAAGGAAGGAGGAAGGGATGGAGGGAAAGAAGGAAGGAAAGAAGAAGGGAAGGAAGGGAAGAAGGAGGAGAGGGGAGGAAGGCATGGTGGAAGGGAAGGAGGAAGGGAGGGAAAGGATAGATGTCTAAGATAGATTTACATGGCCAATGCAGACTACTTCCTCCTTCAGATGATGTTTTTTAAATTTGACACACAATGGTACATTAGTTTCAGGTGTACAACATAGTGATTCAACAACTCTATGCTTTATGCTGTGCTCACAGGTGCAGCTACCATCTGTCACCACACAGTGCTATATTGACTATATTCCCCATGCCATGTCTTTCATCCTTATGACTCATTCATTCTGTAACTGAAAGACCGTATGCCCCAACTCCCCTTTACCCATTTTACCCATCCTGCACCCCTCCCCTCTAGCAACCATCAGTTTGTTCTCTGTGTTTATAAGTCTGATTCTGCTTCTTATTTGTTTATTCATTTGTTTTTCAGATTCCACATAAAGTGAAATAATATGACATTTGTCTTTCTTTGTCTGACCTATTTTACTTAGCATACTACTCTTTAGGTCCATCCATGTTTTCACAAATGGCAAGATCTCATCCCTTTCTATGGCTGCATAATATTCTGTTATATACCTCACATCTTATTAACCCACTCATCTGTTGATGGACACTTGGGTTGCTTCATATCTTGGCTATTGTAATTAATGCTGCAGTGAACATAGGGGTGCATATGTCTTTTCGAATTGATGTTTTCGTTTTCTTTGGGTAAATACCCAATAGTGGAATTATTGGATCATGTGGTATTTCCATGTTTAGTTTTTTGAGGAATCTTCATACTGTTTTCACAGTGGCTGCACCAATTTACATTCCCACTAGCAGGGCACAAGAGTTCCTTATTCTCCATGTCCACGCCAACATTTATCATTTCTTGGTTTTTTTTTGTTTGTTTTTGTTTTTCTCTAACAGCACCCAAGCTCTCAGTTAATGATGGCAAGGCTTGGTGGCTTCTGCCTGGTGTAACACCTCTTCCTCCTCAAAGGAATCATGCCCATTTTTCCCTCTCATTCATGATAGCTGAGCTATTTTTTCCCCATGCATATCCCTCCCCCATCTTGCAGTGGTTGACAGAAACTTCAGAAAATGTCTGTATGCTATCCCCCCTACCCCACCTTTTTAAGTTCCAGTTGGGAACAAAGATATCACCCGATCTTGTAGGGTGATGTATATACAATTAATGTTGGTCATAAACATAGAGTCTTAGTGATCATAAAACCTCTCTCAAGGGAAAGCACTTTCCATTTCTTGACACCATTATGTTTCTCCACTACCCCCCACACTAGAATGTCAGCTCCGTGGGTTCCTGTGTGTTCTCCATGTATTCCCTGTGCTTAGAACAGTGACTAACACGTAGTAAAGATCCTCAATAAATACCTGAATGAGGGAATAAAGATGAAAAATATATGTTTTGACATTAAAAGGAAGATACCTCAGGGACCACAAATGCTCTCAATAGAGATCCTTTTCAGAATCTCTAAGGAGTCTTCATCTACCTTCTTTATTTTTTTCAATTTAACTTTTTTCAGTGTTCCAAAATTCATTGTTTATGCATCTACCTGCTTTAATTAGCCATGTTCTTTCTTATGCATCAGCCTGCAAACTATGTCTTGATATGTTTTATAAACCTGTTTTGTAATTATTTTTATTTTCTAATTTTTATCTAATGGTTAGTAAGACAACACTTTTGCTTTCTACTATATTTCCATAGCCAATATACAGACAAAATTTCCATATGTCATGAATTATTAAATGAGTTTCTTTGGGCAAACTTATAAATCCAGCCAACATTTGTTTAACAGCGCTTCTGTGGGTAAAATGTGTTCAAAGTTCAAAACAGCCGCCTTCCAAACTGCTTTTGAAATAGAGCCATTTTTAGTTTCGGGAGTTGCTGCATTCAGTCTGTGCTTTACTGTCAGACAATTGTTTATGGATTGTAAGTACTTTTCAGTTGCCTCATTAGTGGCTGCTTTATCTTCCCCAGTGTTTTGTAAGCCCCCCTGAAGGCACGGATTATGTTTTTCCACTTTTGTTCATCCCTTCATGGTGCCTAGTACTGCATTGTACCCAGGCGCTACTTGTTGAATGAAGGATTTTACCTAAATGCAAAATACTACATAAGGTGATAAGCCCAGAAGACAATGTATGACATTTTGCAAAAGATGAGACATCGGTCACTGAATGCACTCTTCAGTATTTAGGGCCACTGCACTTGAGAGTCCTGTTAGAAACCACATTTTGTTTAGGCTTGGTAATCACTCCTTCCTGCCAAACTTTCACATGGGGGTTTATTAAGAATAGCAACAATCCAGGACAGCACACCATAATTATAAAAGAAGCAGCAGAGGCTTAAAATACTTTATTCTCATTAATTACATGTTCCCTCTTCCTAAATACATCATCAGGGAGAATTATGAACTATGATGCAAATAATTTGAGTTTAGGAGTGAGGAAGGAAGGTGTTTGTGCTTATTTACCTCGGGATCTTTTCCAAATTCATCACCAGGGAGTCGAAAGAGAAATGAAGAGGAAAAACATTCATTTCTGATCAATAAACAAGAAAACTTAGACCATGCCTCATAGTAGTAAACTCCTCCCTCCTTCTGTAATAATGCATTGAAAACACCTGGGATCTGATTTCTTAACCTGAGTGATGGTTACATGGGCGTTCCGTACATAGTTATTATTTAAACTGCACATAGGTATTTTATACACTCATCTGTATATTTGATGTATTTTCCAAGCCAATAAAAGATACCTTACAGAAAAATGTCCAGGAGGGAAACATACCAGTATTTCACATTGATTCAAAATCTAGAACCAAGTAAATATAAATCATTCCTTCCTTTTGTTAATTAGCATTCAGAAGGGAATAATGTTAACATTTGAATAGAGTGTTTAAGAAACAGTTACATTTGCATCTGAAAAGAGGTGTCCCTTGGAAAATAAAATTGGTGCTTTCAGAATTAAAAAAACAAAAACCAAGCAAAAGAAAATGTTTTGCCTACCTCAAGAGATTTCTTTAAGATTGCTTCCAGGTTCACCTGAAGACTTTTGTCACATGGTTCAGTAGTTCTCTGGAATCTTCGAGGTGTTAGAGAATCAAAGCTAAGAGCACTCCAAAAAGTGAGTCCTGTAAGCTGAGAAACTCTATTCACAGTACCTATTAGTACAAACTGCTTTACAGGGAAGACTTAACTTTTCTCTATAAGTCTGTTTTCTACAATTTCACCTTCTGTGTGTATGTGTGTACCAGAGTTGTGGTTTTTCATGTAAATTTGTTTCTCATCAACCAGATTGTTAATTTCTCGAGGCCAGGGATAATCTGTTGTCTTTCATGTTCCCTGCATGGCCTCCTCTGTGTTAGTCACCTAATACTTTCGCTTGATTTGCAAATGCATACATGTCACATTCTGATAGCTTGTGACTCCTTTGTCTCATCTATTTTATACCCAAAAGAAAGCTGGAGAATATTAAGGCTCACGGTCTTCTCTCTTGTAATGTGTATGATCTGGAGGCATTGCAATGGCGATTATAACTATTGGTTGTGAGTTTTGAGGTGTTTGTGAAATTGAAATGACGGAAGTATAAATGTGAAGGCATGGTGTGGTCTGAAAATCTCTTAACATATTATTAATTCTACAAAGAAATTTTAAAAGTTTTCTGACATCAGGTTAATTTGACTTTTTGGTATTGTGACCCTAAGTTTAAAAAAAAAAGCAGATTATGTGTATTAAGGAGGGCATGTGTTGTGATGAGCACTGGGTGTTATACGCAACTAATGAATTGTTGAACACTACATCAAAAACAAATGATGTACTATATGTTGGCTAATTGAACATAATAATAATTTTTAAAAAAGCTCTATCAACTTACTAGATCTACAGGTTTATGCCTGAAACAAAAACATGACCCCATAGTTGAGAAATGGTTCTTTAAATTTCTATTACTTGAAGTTGATACTGATTTACTCTACACAATCTTTCTGTGAATTGGAAGTCTAATATGTTAAAATTTAACCATCATCTGTGACATTTTGCAATGTTACAAATTATTTTTAGCAACTGTATTGCAATACATCTCTAACTTCTAGATGTCACCATTCAGCTTCTGTTCAGTGTTAGGAGTTCATGAGAATTGTATGTATGTGATTTATCTTTTTTTTTAAAAAGATTTTATTTATTTATTGGACAGACAGAGATCACAAGTAGGCAGAGGAGGCAGGCAGAGAGACGGGGGAGCAGGCTCCCTGCTGAGCAGAGAGCCTGATGCCACCGATCCCAGAACCCTGGAACCATGACCTGAGCCGAAGGCAGAGGCTTTAACCCACTGAGCCACCCAGGCGCCCCGTGATTTATCTTTGTTTTACATTTTCAAATAATCCCCCATAGCAAACCACATACTCAGAAGTAAAACGTTCTTTAATTCATCAACCCTCCTCAATAATTAGTATTGCCTTTTAAGTTGTTTTATGCCATAATAGAACCAATATTTGATAATGAACAAAATGTTGATTTTTAGTAGTAGGAGAAGCGTGGAAAGAATACCATACTGGAACTCCAGAGAGGTGGGTTCTAGTCCCATTTCTGCCACTTATGACCTGTCTGATTATTTAATCCTATCTATCTTTGTTTACCCTTTTAAAAACTGAGAGGTTGGGGCGCCTGGGTGGCTCAGTGGGTTAAGCCTCTGCCTTCGGCTCAGGTCATGATCTCAGGGTCCTGGGATCGAGCCCCGCATCGGGCTCTCTGCTCAGCAGGGAGCCTGCTTCCCCCTCTCTCTGCCTGCCTCTCTGCCTACTTGTGATCTCTCTCTCTCTCTCTGTCAAATAAATAAATAAAATCTTTAAAAAAAAACTGAGAGGTTACAGACAAGTGTTTTCTAATGTTTTTAAAACAGGGAGAAAGAGAACAAATATATACCTTCCAGTTTCTATATACTCAGATTGTACCTTATTTTGAACCATATACAGAGAGAAAGCTCTATTGTGCCTTTGGAACAAATGTCTTGGCAATTGAACATCTCCTTAAATTATTAAACACAAATTTATTTTCATCCCCCCTTTAAAAAAATTATCTATGTGGGGCGCCTGGGTGGCTCAGTGGGTTAAAGCCTCTGCCTTCTGCTCAGGTCATGATCTCAGGGTCCTGGGATCGAGCCCCACATAGGGCTCTCTGCTCAGCAGGGAGCCTGCTTCCCCTCTCTCTCTGCCTGCCTCTCTGCCTACTTGTGATCTGTCAAATAAATGAAGACTTTAAAAAAATTTATGTATGTATGCATATATATATATGTAATCTCTACACCCAAGGTGGGAGGCTCAAACGCACAACTCTGAAATCAAGAGTTCCATGCTCTTTTGACAGCCAGCCAGGTGCCCCTTCATCCCCCTTTTTATTCATATATATATATATATATATATATATATATATATATGCATATATATAATATACATATACATACATATATTAGGTTTTTTAAAGATTATTTATTTATTTGAGAGAGAGAAAGAGAGAGCATGAGTAGAGAGAGGGGTAGAGGGAGAGGGAGAAGCGGATTCCCCTCTGAGCAGGGAGCCCTATAAGAGGCTGGGTTCCAGGACCCTGAGATCATGATCTGAGCCAAAGGAAGATGCTTAACTGACTGAGCCACTCAGGTACTCTCCCTTTTTTATTTATATGTTTAAAAAATATTTATCACAAATCAGATATATTCCAGATAGTGATTTTGGTACTGCAGCTATGACAGTGAATAGGACACATGATGTCTTTACTTTCGTGGAGTTTACATTCTAGTAGAGGGGAGCCAAATAAGTAAAGGCATAAGAAAATATCAGGTAGTGGAAAATCTAGTTTTAAAAAATGAAATTCAGTGATACAGAGAATATGTGTGTTGGGTGGTCTGAGAAGGTCGCTCTCAAAGGAGAGGACATTTGTGCTGAAATGCAAATGCCAAGGATGTAGTAACCATGCAAAGATCAAAGGAAGGAAGGCCATGTAGAGGGACAGAAAGTACAAGACGTAAAAGCAGGCATGAGCTGGGAGTGTTGGAGGAACAGTACAAGAAGGCAATATACTGGAGCATAGCAGGGTCAGAGAGTCAAGGGCCAATCAGGGAGGGGTTTATAGGTCAACATAAGGAGTGTGGAGTTTATTCTAGATGCAGTGGACAGCCATTGGAGAGGTTTAAGCTGGAGAGAGACATGATCCAGTTTACATTTTAAAGGGGACACTCCCCTGTCACTTGGATTGATGGTGACCAAAAGTAGAAGCTGAGAGAACAGCTAGGAGAATATTTTAGTGCTCCAGATAAAGGTGGCTTAGACACCAGTGATAGCACTGGAATAGGAGATACAAGGACAAAGTTGGAATATCATTTGGAGGTAAAGTCTACAGAAGCTGCAGGATTGAATTTAGGGTATGAGGGGCAGAGATGAATCAAAGATAACTCCTGGATGGTTGGCATGAATAAGCTTCATGGAGTTATAGACTTGAGTATTTTTTACAGAAAATAGAACCCATTTAACATTAAACTCTACATGACTTCATTTCTTTTCCCATCTTTTAATATAGGCTTATATGATTTTGTATAACTATAATCAGTGAAGCAGAATGTTTGAACTGTTTGCTGTTATGATTATATTTTTTAGAGAGGGAGAGAAGGGGGAAAGGGCAGAGGGAGAGAGAAAGAGGGCAGAGGGGCAGAGGGAGAGAGAATCTTAAGCATGCTCCATGCTCCGCGTGGAGACTGACAATGACCTCAAGCTCATGACCCTGAGATCATGACCCAAGCCAAAGTCAAGAGTCAGACACTCAACCAACTGAGCCACTCATGCACCCCTGTTTGATGATATTTTTAAATTAATATTATTTCAGACAAATACATCTATATATCAACATAATCTACAATCCTCAATCCTCACCATTTTCAGCAAGACTGTATCATTCTTCTTCATTCCTCTGTTATTATTCCTATTATCACCCCAATCTTAAAATTGATTTTTTTAAAAACACTGCCACATTAATTTGGGGACCAATACTATATTGCTTGCCCCATTTTTCACCTTTATCAAATATTTATTAAGCACCTTTACCTACATGGTAACTAACCACATCATTTGATTATAAAATGCTTTATTTTTATTTTTAATTTTTAATAATGGAAGACCTGAAAGCATTGAGGAAGTTTTGTCCTATTTAGTTTTAAATGTAGTATTAAGCCATTTTATGACTAATGCTGTCACACCTAATATGAATTAACTGTAGCTGCCTTCATGTTTGGCTAAAACTATAAGGCTCTGTTGCACAAATCCAGTATACATATGAAGATTGTTGACAGCTTTATGATAACTATTTTTTTTCAGAGTATAGTGATGTTATCCTGCAACCAGTCATTCACTCTCTGATAGTTCCATAAACCAACTGATGTGCCTTCTGCTGCTATTTTTCAGCTGAACAAAGAATGCTACATTGTATGTGTATTTTTTTTCTTAAATTCAGAATGCCCTTGCAATGCTTCTTCTGTTCTCTTGGTTTATTATTTCCTCTCTGAAGATCACTATGTCTGCTTTCATCCATCCTCCTCATTTACTTTGCCAAGATTTTATCTTGTCATTTAAAGTTAAGTGGGACTCATAGAAGGCACTAATGAAAAAGTCCAAAAGGCTTTCGGGCACTCCATAGCGGTCTGTGATTGATAGTCATGAAAAAGATGGAGGGCCAGATTCTAGTGCTTCTGTTTAATCTGGAACTATTCTTAGGTTATAGATTCCTGGCAGGATTATCTGTATGTTCTTGCTACCATTGCATTTGGGCACATTGTTTAAAAAACTTAAATATCCCTACAAACCTTGTTAGAAACACAGCAGTCCTCTTCACCCATTTACTCCTCACCAGAGGTAAATATATTTGACTTTTGTGTCATTTTCTTTCTTTCTTTTTTTCTTCTTTCTTTCTTTCTTTCGAGATAAAGAGAGAGAGACAGCATACAGGTGAATAGTTGTGGCAAGTGGGAGGAGGGGCAGAGGGAGAGAGAGAATCTCAAGCAGGCTCCATGTCCAGCTTGGAGTCTGACATGGGACTCAATCTCATTACCTTGAAATCATGACCTGAGCTGAAATCAAAAGGTGCCTGATGGACTGAGCCATCCCTATATCTTTATCTTTTGATACTTATCTCTTTGTTTTGGAACTAGATGTCTCTATTGCTAAGTCTTGTTTTTTCAGTTTTAGACATCTGTTGACTTCTCACCATGGCATATGAGGATTTTGCTTTTCTTCACATACACACTTGTACTCATACCACACAATGCACTCTTCCTACTCCTTCATTTTCCCATTATAAGTATACTGTGTTTACAGTGTTTTGACTATGTAAATGCAATTAACAGGTGAATCAGCTAGTATAATACTTTCAGTATCTTCTACAACTTTGTACTTTCCTTGGAATTAGTAATTGTTTCTGTTGTTGAATTCTCCATGTTATTAGCAGACTGTTATTGGCATTTTCTCTCCCATTGCCTTTTTTTTTTTCTTTTTGATTGGTTTCTGGTGAATGTGCTAATGTCTCCTGGATGTAATATAGTGCCAATGATGAGTTTATGAATAAATTCAATGAGCTAAAAAAAAAAAAGCTCATTCATAAATTTTCCACCTAGTTTCTAAATACGCTTTTAATTCATTTGGATACAGGAAATCCTTGCATTTTCTTCGCTGTCCCATTTTCCGTATTTTTTACTCTTTGGTATTATTGAATTTTCTGTTTCTCCTTTCGTTAAATTTTTTTTTTCCAGGAGCTCTTTTTTCATTCCTTAAATGTTCCTTCTAAAATACCATCCTAATCACACTTGTCATGGTGAGAATTTCATAGAGTTTAATTGTTGAAACACAATGTTATACACCTGAAACTAATATATGTAAACTATGCTTCAATTAAAAATAAAAATTTAGAGGAGTCAAGATGGGGGAGAAGTAGCAGGCTGAGATGACATCAGGTAGCAGGAGATCAGCTAGATAGCTTATCTAAACATTGCAAACATCTACAAATCCAATGGGAAATTGAAGAAAAGAGCAACAATTCTAGAAACAGAAAATCGATCACTTTCTGAAAGGTAGGACCTGCGGAGAAGTGAGTCTGAAGCAACGGGAAGATAGACCGCGGGGGGAGGGGCTGGCTCCCTGCAAGCAGCGGAGCAACAGAGCACAAAATCTGAACTTTTAAAAGTCTGTTCCGCTGAGGGACCTCGCTCCAGAGGCTAAACCGGGGTGAAGCCCATGCAGGGTCAGCGTAACCCCAGGTCCCGCGGGGTCACAGAAGGACTGGGGTTGTCTGAGTGTCGCAGAGCTCACAGGTATTAGAGCGGGGAAGCCCACTACAGCGACAAAGTCAAGGAGTGAGCTCTCAGCTCGGGGTTACCTTGAACCGGGCACAGGCTGGGTGAGCTCGGAGTGCGGCCTGGGAGATGAGAGTGATTGAGCACTTTTCTCCAAGCCTGTGGCTGGAGGCCAGGGAGACAGAAGCGACCGGGCATTTTTCTCCAAGCGTGAGTGACCGGGCACTTTTCTCCAAAAGTGACCAGAAGCCAGGGAGACAGGAGCAATTGGGTGCTTTTCTCTGAGGGCGCACTGAGGAGTGGGGCCCCGAGCTCTTGGCTCCTCCTGGCCCGGAGATTGGGAGGCCGCCATTATCATTCCCACCCTCCGGAACTCTATAGAAAGCGTTCAGGGAACAAAAGCTCCCAAAAGCGAACCCAAGCGAATTACTTAGCAGGGCTCCTGATAAGGGCAGGACAATTCCACCTCGGGCAAAGACACTTGAGAATCACTACAACAGACCCCTCCCCCAGAAGATCAACAAGAAACCCAGCCAAGACCAACTTCACTTACCAAGGAGAACCGCGGAATTCCAGAGGAGGAGAAAGCAAAGCAAGGAATTCATGGCTTTCTCCCCATGATTCTTTAGACTTGCAGTTAATATTTTTTTTCTTTCTTCTTCTGCTAAATGCTTTTTTTAACTTTTACCCTTTCCTCTTTTAACTTTTTTTAAACTAGTTTATCTTAATAACTTACAAAAATATATATGTATATATAAAATAATCTTCTTTGAACTTTAATTATTATAGTCATATTTTATCCTCCATTGTATCTAACTATATTTTTGTATATTCATATATTTTATTTTTTTAATATTTTTTCCTTATTTGTTTTCCTTTCTTTTCTTTTCTTTCTTTCTTTTTTTCCTTTTCTTATTTATCCCCTTTCTACATCCCACAATTTGGGGTCTCTTCTGATTTGGTTAAAGCACATTTACCTGGGGTCTTTGCCATCCTTTTAACATTTTATTTGCTCCTTTATATATTCTTATTTGGACAAAATGACAAGGCAGAAAAACTCACCACAAAAACGAGAACAAGAGGCAGTACCAAGGCTAGGGACCTAATCAATACGGGCATTGGTAATATGACAGATCTAGAGTTCAGAATGATGATTCTCAAGGTTCTAGCCGGGCTCAAAAAAAGCATGGAAGATATTAGAGAAACACTCTTCGGGGAGATAAAAGCCCTTTCTGGAGAAATAAAAGAAGTTGAAATCAAAAAAGCTATTAATGAGGTGTAATCAAAAATGGAGGCTCTTACTGCTTGTATAAATGAGGCAGAAGAAAGAATTAGTGACATAGAAGACCAAATGACAGAGAATAAAGAAGCTGAGCAAAAGAGAGACAAACAAATACTGGACCACAAAGAGAGAATTCGAGAGATAAGTGACACCATAAGATGACACAACATTAGAATAATTGGGATTCCAGAAGACGAAGAAAGAGAGAGGGGAGCAGAAGGTATATTGGAGAGAATTATTGGAGAGAATTTCCCTAATATGGCAAAGGGAACAAACATCAAAATCCAGGAGATGCAAAGAACGCCCCTCAAAATCAATAAAAATAGGTCCACACCCCGTCACCAGATAGTAAAATTTACAAGTATTAGCGACAAAGAGAAAATCCTGAAAGCAGCCCAGGAAAAGAAGTCTTAACATACACGGGTAAAAATATTAGATTGCCAGCAGACTTATCCACAGAGACCTGGCAGGCCAGAAAGAGCTGGCATGGTATATTCAGAGCACTAAATGAGAAAAACATGCAGCCAAGAATACTATATCCAGCTAGGCTATCATTGAAAATAGAAAGAGAGATGAAAAGCTTCCAGGACAAACAAAAACTGAAAGAATTTGCAAACACCAAACCAGCTCTCCAGGAAATATTGAAAGGATCCTCTGAGCAAAGAGAGAGCCTAAAAGTAGTAGATCAGAAAGGAACAGAGACAATATACAGTAACAGTCACCTTACAGGCAATACAATGGCACTAAATTCATATCTCTCAATAGTTACCCTGAATGTTAATGGGCTAAATGCCCCAATCAAAAGACACAGGGTATCAGATTAGATAAAAAAACAAAACCCATCAATGTGCTGCCTACAAGAAACTCATTTTAGACCCAAAGACACCCCCAGATTTAAAGTGAGGGGGTGGAAAACGATGTACCATGCTAATGGACAACAAAGGAAAGCTGGGGTGGCAATCCTTATATCAGATCAATTAGATTTTAAGCCAAAGACTATAATAAGAGATGAGGAAGGACACTATATCATATTCAAAGGGTCTGTCCAACAAGAAGATCTAACAATTTTAAATATCTATGTCCCTAACATGGGAGCAGCCAACTATATAAACCAATTAATAACAAAATCAA
>NW_019154167.1:53913-81412 GCF_002288905.1 Enhydra lutris kenyoni | reverse complement strand
CTGATATGAGGAAGTGGAGATGCAACGTGGGGGGTTTGGGGGGTAGGTGAAGAATAAATGAAACAAGATGGGATCAGGAGGGAGACAAACCATAAAAAACTCTTAATCTCACAAAACAAACTGAGGATTGCTGGGGGGAGGGGGTTGGGAGAGGGTGGTGGGATTATGGACATTGGGGAGGGTATGTGCTATGGTGAGTGCTGTGAAGTGTGTAAACCTGGCGATTCACAGACCTGTACCCTTGGGGATAAAAACACATTGTATGTTTATTTAAAAATTAAAAAATAAAAAAATAAAAATTTAAAAATAAAATAACATCCTAATATTATTTCATAGTTGTGATGTCTTCTCTAATGTCACTGGGAATATTGATTGTAGTTACAATCATTCACTCTGCATGTGCAGAGAAAATTCATTGCCTCCTAATATCTTCAAAAAATGGAAATGGTTAGGCAGCAGGTGGCAAGGGAAGATTTTCCAGACTAGAAAGCTGGTGGACTTCTGTTAAGGTGAAACAGTCACCTAGGATATGTGGAAGTCAGACAAAATGCAACTGACTGAAACTGCAATGTTACAGGAAATGGTCTTAAAAATTCAGGACATTGGTTTGTCTTTTGCTTTGTGCTTTTAGCTACTGATATGCCTTACAAGGGAGACAATGCAGTCCAGTGATAGCCAAAGGGAGGCATGCTATGCTTGTGGTTTATAATCTAATTTTTCTAAGATGCCTATAATTTGCAGAACTCTCAGAGTTGAAAAAAGCCAGCCACTATGAATATTCCAGAGAAAGTAGTGGTAATCAATAAGAAAGGATTAGCAGGAGATAAAATTTTGCCTCCAAGTATTTTTCAGGAGGCTCTGTTTAAGACTTTTTCTTCCTGCCAATGGACTCCAACAAAAATTAAAGTAAGGGAATTTCCTTCCCACTCAAGACTATTTTTAAATAACCTCCAGGTGTCTACCATCGGATTGTGATAGGGTCAAGCCAAAAAAACAGAGGCCAATAAATAAAATATCAAGGACAGGATTAAAAACTAAGTCTACAAAAGATCTTTGTATGTCCTTACTCCCTCATGGAACTGACTGGAAGTAATGAGAGAAGCCTAGAAGTTTTTTATTGTTGATGTTTACTTGTATTCCAGTTTTATTGAGAAACAGTTGACATATAACACTGTGTGCATATAAAGTATGAAATGTGTTGATTTGATACATTTACATTTTGCAATAGGATTACCACAGTGGTGGTAGCTCTCACCTCCTTTATTTTTTTTATTTTTTTTAAGATTTTATTTATTTATTTGACAGAGATCACAAGTAGGCAGAGAGGCAGGCAGAGAGAGAGGAGGAAGCAGGCTCCCTCTGAGCAGAGAGCCGGATGTGGGGCTCGATCCCAGGACCCTGGGATCATGACCTGGGCCAAAGGCAGAGGCTTTAACCCACTGAGCCACCCAGGCGCCCCTCTCACCTCCTTTAGAGTTACATAATTCCATCTCTTTTTCGTGGTGAGAACACTTAAGATCTACTCTCTTACCAGCTTTTACGTATATAATACAGTATTGTTAACTATATTCATCTGCTGTATATTAGACCCCAGAACTTACTCATCTCCCAACTGGAAGTTTGTACCATTTGACTAACACCATCTCCCCCAGTCCCTGGTAACCACCACTCTATTCTGTTTCTGTGAGTTTGGTTTTTGTAGATTTCTTGTATGAGTGAGATTGTACAGTGTTTGTCTTTCTCTGCCTGACTTATTTCACTAAGCACATGCCCTCAAGGTCCATTTGTGTTGTCTCAAATGGCAGAATTTCCTTCTTTCTCAAAGCTGAATAATACTCTATTGAATATATATATATATTTATATAGACATCTATGTCCATTCATCTGTTGATGGATACTCATGTTGTTTCCATATGTTGGCTATTTTGATGCTGCAGTGAACGTGGGAATGCATGCATCTCTTCTCCATCCTGTTTTCATTTACATTTTATTGATATATATAATGTATATAATAATAATATATATAAAATACATAATAATTCCTACATTAAAAATGCATTTATATATTCTGGACATACATCCAGAAGTGGGATTGATGAATCATATGGTAAGTCTATTTTTAATTTTTCAAGTAACTGTCACACTATTTTCCATAATGGCTGTAAGAATTTACATTCTCATCAACAGTACACAAGCGTTCCTTTTTCTCTACATCCTCACCAACATTTAGCTCTTGTCTTTTTGATGACAGTGATTCTAACAAGTTTGAGGTGATAGCTCATTGTGGTTTTATTATTTTTAAATTTTTTTAAGTGTTGAGCTTCTTTATTAAATATTACTTTTTAGTTGTACATTTTTATTCCAGAATTTCCTATTGGTTCTTCTTAAAATAATTTCTATATTTGTATTAATGGTCTCTATTTGATGTGACATTGTCATCTTCCCTTTGCTTATTTAATCATAATTTCTTCTACTTTTAAAAAGTAGCTGTTATTAAAGAAGATGTGGTGTATATACAATGTGGTAAAGAAGATGTGGTATATATACAATGGAATACTATGCAGCCATCAAAAGAAATGAAATCTTGCCATTTGCGATGATGTGGATGGAACTAGAGGGTATTATGCTTAGCGAAATAAGTCAATCAGAGAAAGACAACTATCATATGATCTCTGTGATATGAGGAAGTGGAGATGAAATGTGGGGGACTTACGGGGTAGGAAAAGAATAAATGAAACAAGATGGGGTTGGGAGGGAGACAAACCATAAGAAACTCTTAATCTCACAAAACAAACTGAGGGTTGCCAGGGGAAGGGGGGTAGGGAGAGGCTGGTAGGGTTAGGGACACTGGGGAGGGTATGTGCTATGGTGAATGCTGTGAAGTGTGTAAACCTGGCGATTCACAGACCCCTGGGGCTAATAATACATTATATGTTAATAAAAAAATGTGTTAAGAAAAAAAATAAAAATAAACAAGTAGCTGTTATTTCTACATTGAATTCTTTGTCTAATCTAATATTGACTGCTTTTATTCCCAGTTTATTTTACCTGTTTTTGGTTTTTTTTTTAGCATGGGTGGGTCACAACTACCTGGTTTTACTTTTCTTGTAACATTTTTCTAGAAACTAGGCATTGTAGATAATAATCAGCTCTAAGTACTATCCTGCCCCCATTCCCCACCCTTTCTGGACCTATTTTTGTTTCTTATTTGCTTATTTGCTTAGTAATCAGTTGAAATATATTAGTGAAGTCTATTTTGTTTCCCTCTCTGCAGTATTAGGTCTCTCATATTGCTCTTGAGAGGGGTGCGATCCTGTCATTGTGGTTTTAATTTGCAACAACCTGATAATTAGTGATGTCAAGCATTTTTCATGTAACTGGTGTCCATTTGTATGGGTTTTTTTGGGAAAAATTGTCCACTCAATTCCTCTATTTTAAAAATCAGATTGTTTAGGGGCGCCTGGGTGGCTCAGCAGGTTAAAGCCTCTGCCTTCGGCTCAGGTCATGATCCCAGGGTCCTGGGATCGAGCCCCACATCGCACTCTCTGTGAAGCAGGGATCTTGCTTCCCTTCCTCTCTCTCTGCCTGCCTCTCTGTCTACTTGTGATCTCTGTCTGTCAAATAAATAAAAATAAAATCTTAAAAAAAAATCAGATTGTTTGTTTTTTTGTTATTAAGATCTATGAGTTTCTTGTGTTTTTTGTATATTAACCCCTTCGCAGATATGTGATTTGCAAAACCCCATATTTTTTCCCATTCTGTTAAGTTGTCATTTCATTTTGTTGATTTTCTTTTTTTGCTGTTCAGAAGCTTTTAGTTTGATATAGTTCCACTTACTGATTTTTTTTTTGCTTTTGTTGCTTGTATTTTTAGAGTCACCCAAGACCAATGTCACAGAGTATTTTTCCCTATGTTTTCTCTAATAGTTTTATGGTTTCAGGACTTATGTTTAAATCTTTAATCCATTTCTAGTTAATTTTTGTGAGCAGTGTAAGATAGGAATCCAATTTCATTTTTCTGCATGTGTTTATCCAGTTTTCCCAACATCTTTTATTGTGTATTGTGTATTCTTATGCATTCTTGGCTCCCTTGTCAAATATTAATTGACTGTGTATGTGGCAGTTTATTTCTGTAAAAGCTTGTAAGTTTTTGATGGTAGTGAATTGAAAAACAACAACAACAAAACAACCCAACAAACCAAGGCTTCAGAAGCATGTGATAGAAAAAACACCATGCAATACTAGTTATAAATTTAATAAAATATGTTCAGAATCTGTATCTTAAAAACCACAAAAATGATAAAGACTTAAGTGAAGAAATATGCTGTATTCATAGATTGGAAGACTCAGTAGTCTTTTTTATTTTTTTGCTGTGAAACTGCTCTTTATTTTTTTAAAATTTTTTATTAACATATATTATTTGTTTCAGGGGTACAGGTCTGTGAATCATCAGTATTACACAACTCACAGCACTCACCATAGCACATACCCTCCCCAGTGTCCATCACCCAACCACCCTAACCACCCCACCTCCAGCAGCCTTCAGTTTGTTTCCTGAGAGTAAGAGTCTCTTATAGTTTTTCTCCCTTCCTGGTCCCATCTTGTTTCATTTTTCCCCTCTCTTCCCCCCATAAACCCCCGTTTTGCCTCGAATTCCTCATATCAGAGAGATCATATGATAATTTTATTTCTCTGACTGACTTATGTTGCTTAGCATAATACCCTCTAGTTCCATCCACGTCGTTGCAAATGGTAAGATTTCTTTTTTTCAATGGCTGCGTAGTATTCCATTGTATATACATACCACAACTTCCTTATCCATTCATCTGTTGATGGACATCTAGGTTCTTTCCATAGTTTGGCTATTGTGGAAATTGCTGGTATAAAGATTCTGGTGCACGTGCCCCTTCGGATCACTACATTTGTTACTTTAGGGTAAATACCCAGTAGTGGGATTGCTGGGTTGCAGAGTAGCTCTATTTTCAACTTTTTGAGGAACCTCCATACTGTTTTCCAAACCTCCAATCTGTTTACCGTTTCTCCTACACCAGCTTGCATTCCCAGCAACAGTGTAGGAAGGTTCCCCTTTCTCCGCATCCTCGCCAGCATCTGTCATTTCCTGACTGGTTAATTTTAGCTGTTCTGACAGGTGTGAGGTGGTATCTCACTGTGGTTTTGATTTGTATTTCCCTGACGCTGAGTGATGTTGAGCAATTTTTCATGTAAGACTCAATATTCTTAATATGTCAATACTCCCTAAACTGATCCTTAGATTCAGTGCAATCTCAGTTAAAATCCAAGCAGGACTTTTTTGTACTTATCAGTAAGCCAATTCTGGAATTTATATAGCAAAAGAATTAGAATAGCCAAAAAAGTTTGAAAAACATAAAGTAGGAGTACTCACACATCCTGAATTCAGAATTTACTATAAAGGTACAGAAATCAAGGCAGTGTGGTTTTTCTGAAAAGACAGACTATGGATTAATGGGATCAAAGACAGGGGTGCAAAGGAGAAAGAGTATAACCCTTTCAACAAATGGTGCTGGAAATACTGGATGTCCATGTGCAAAAAAAGAAAAGGAAAAAAAAAAGCTATGACCCTTGACCCATACCTTGCATTCTATATAAAATTAACTCAAAATGGATCTATGATCTAAATGTAAAACTGAAAATTGTAAGATTTCTAAAAGAAAACATAGAAGAAAATCTGTTAAACTTCAGTTAGACAAAAATTTCTTAGATATGATGCCACGTACACAATTGGTAAAGGAAAATGCGATAAATCTGACTTCATTAACAAAATGGCAAGCTACAGAATGGGAGAAAATATTTGAAAGCTTATGCTTGATCAAGCACCTGTGTCCAGAATGTCTAAAAAATTCTCAAAACTCAGTAAAAAACAATTCAAATATAAATGAGGTAAAAAATTTGGACAGATACTTCACCAAAGAAGATAAACAAATGACAAAAAAACACATGAAAAACTGCTCAGCATCTTAGTCATTAGTGAAATACAGTTTTAAACCACAGTGAGATACCATTGCACACTTGTCATATTGGCTAAAATAAAATACTGGCATACAATGTGCTGGCGAAGATGAAGCGCAGCTGGAAAACTCATGCATTGTCTGTAAAATGCAAAATCGCATAGGCACTTTGGAAACAGCTTTTTAAATTTCTTACAAAGTTAAGCATACACTAACTATACAACCCAGTGATCCCACTCACAGGTATTTTTTTGAGGTTTTATTCAAATTCTAGTTAACATACAGTGTAATATTAGTTTCAGATATACAATATAGTGATTCAGCAGTTCCATACATCACCCAGTGCTCATCACCACAAGTGCTCTCCTTAATCCCCATCACCTAGTTCACCCATCCTCCCACACCCCTCCCCTCTGGTAATTGTCAGGTTGTTCTTTACCATTAAGAGTGTATTTCATGGTTTGCCTAGCTCTCTTTTTTGTCCCTTTGTTCACTTGTTTGTTTCTTAATTTCCGTATATGAGTGCAATCATATGGTATTTGTCCTTCTCTGGCCTATTTCACTTAGCACAATACTCTCTAGCTCCATCCATGTCATTGCAAATGGCAAGATTTCATAATTTTTATGGCTGGGTAATATTCCATTATATACATATTATATATAATATATATATTCCATTATAATACTCCATTATATATATATTATATATATATTCCAATATACTAGTCCTTTATTTATTTATTTATTTATTTATATCACCTCTTCCTTTTTTTCTCACATCTAGGGTTAGGGTGGATCAGGGCCAGTGTTAGGTTAGGGACAAGGGAAGGTTACATTTAGGACCAGGGTGAGGATATGTGCTTGCTATCCTGCAGTTCAGAAACTTCCCCAGAGTGTTAGGCTTAGGGTTAATGTTGGGGTAGAGGTTAGGGGTTAGATGTTAAGGGTTACAGGTTACAGTTTAGTTTAATGTTAGGTTAGGGTTATGGTATGTGCCTGGTGTTATGCATTTTAGAAAACTCTCAAGAGAATTAAACCCCAGCCTTCTGCAGGGTGAGCATAGGCATGGCAGCCATCTACTGAGCTGAAGCAAAGAGGGGATTTGGCTCTCTAAATACTCTTTATATAGATATTGAATTGTTCCTTATTGGGTTTTTTTGGTCCAAAATCTAATTGTACTTTTATGTTTTTTATCCAAGTTTTTATTTGACTTCCAGTTAACATGCAGTGTAATATTAGTTTCAGGTATAGTATTTAGTGATTCATCACTTATATACACCTGGTGCTCATCACAACAAGTGCCCTCCTTAATACCCATCACCTTAATACCCATCAACTATTTAACACTCCCCCACCCTCCTTCCCTCTGGTAACCATCAGTTTATTCTCTATGGTTAGAAGTGTGTTTCTTGGTTTCTCTCTCTCCCTTTCTCTACTTTGCCCGTATGTTCTTATATTTTGTTTCTTATATTCCACATATGTGTGAAATTATATGGTTTTTGCCTTTCTCTGACTGACTTATTTCACTTAGCATAATACTCTCTAGTTCCATCTAAGTCATTGTAAAAGGCAAGATTTCGTGTGTGTGTGTGTGTGTGTGTGTGTGTGTGTGTGTGTGTAACATCTTCTTTACCCACTCATCAGTCAATGGACATTTGGGCTGTTTCCATAATCTGGCTATTGTAGATAATGATGCTATAAATATTGGGGAGCATATATCACTTTGAATTAGTATTTTTATATTCCTTGCTGTATCATAGGCTACTTATATTTTTAACTCTTTGAGGAGTCTCCATATTATTTTCTGGAGGGGCTGCACCAGTTTGCAATCCTACCAAAAGTGTAAGAGGAGTCCTCTTTCTTGGCATCCTCGTCAACACCTGTTGTTTCATTGTTGTTAATTTTAGCCATTCTGACTGGTGATATGTCATTGTAGTTTTGATTTGTATTTTCTTGATGAGTGATGTTGTGCATCTTTTCATGTGTCTTTTAGCCATTTGTGTGTCTTCTTTGGAAAAATGTTTATCCATGTCATCTGCCCATTTAACTGGATTACTTGTTATTTGGGTGTCGAGTTTGGTAAGCTCTTTATGTATTTTGGCTGCTAAGCCTTTATCAGTTATGTCATTTGCAAATATCTTCTCCTATTCCATAGATTGCTTTTTTAGTTTTGTTGATTGTTTCCTTCACTGTGTAGAAGCTTTTCATTTTGATGAAGTCGCAATAGTTTATTTTTGCTTTTGTTTCCCTTGTAGTAAGAAGTTGCTATGGCCAATGTCAAAGAGATCACTGCCAGTGTTCTCGAGGATTTTAATGGTTTCCTGTCTCACATTTAGGTCTTCAATTCTTCTTGAATTTAATTTTGTCTGTGATGTAAGAAAGTGGCCCAGTTTCCTTCTTTTGCATGTTGCTATCCAGTTTTCCCAACATCATTTGTTGAAGAGACTGTCTTTTTTCCACTGGATATTCTTTCCTGTTTTATCAAAGATTAGTTGACTATATAGTTAGTTTAGTTGACTATATAGTTGTGGGCCCATTTCTGGGTTTTCTGTTCTGTTCCATTAATCTCTGTGTCTGTTTTTGTGCCAGTACCATACTGTCTTGATGATTACAGCTTTGTAATATAACTTGAAGTCTGGCATTGTGATGTCACTAGCTTTGGTTTTCTTTTTCATCATTTCTCTAGCTATTCAGGGTCTTTTGAGGCTCCATACAAATTTTAGGATTGTTTGTTCTATCTCTGTGAAAAATGCTGGTGGTATTTTGATAGTGATTGCATTAAATGTGTAAAATGCCTTAGGTAATATACACATTTAAACAATATTTGTTCTCCCAATCCATGAACATGGAATGTTTTTGCATTTCTTTGTGTCATCTTCAATGTCTTTCATCAGTGTTTTATAGTTTTCAGAGTACAAATCTTTTACCTCTTTGGTTAGATTTATTCCTAGGTATCTTATGGTTTTGGTGCAATTATAAATGGGATTGACTCCTTAATTTCTCTTTCTTCTGTCTTCTTGTTGGTGTAAAGAAATGCAACTGATTTCTGTCCACTCATACGTATTTTGATGCAGGAATTAAAACTTATGTTCACACAAAAATTTGCATGTGAATGTTCATAGCAGTTTATTTTTCATGATTACCCCAAACTGGAAAAATACGAATGTCCTTAAATTGGTGAGTAAAGGAAAAAAAACCTGTTGCTTTATCTATACAATAGAAAATAGCTCAACAGTAAGAGAAAATGAATTATTGATGTAAATAAGAGCATGAATTCACTATGCTAAGTGAACAACACCAGACTCAAAGTCTACATATAGCATAATTCCACTGATATGAATCCTGGAAAGGGCAAAACATTAAGGTCAGGTAACAAATCAGTAGTTTTCAGGGTCTGGGATTGGAGAGAGGGTCTTACTACAGAAGAACACCATAAAACTAGATTGTGGTAGTGGTTACACAGCTGCATGCATTTTTAAAACCATATATAAGTGTTCAACAAAATGAGTAAATTCTACTGTTTGTAAACTATTCCACAATAAAAAATGTCAGGGAGAAATGAAGCTAAAAGTATCCTGTATTTAACTCTTTAGCCTCACTCCTGCACTCCCATTGTTCTCCCAGCTGCCAAAGAAGAGCATACTATTTATCTAAGACCCTCCTATATACCCATAGAAGAAAATAGGCAAGGAAGAATCATGAGAGTACAGGCCAGGGGAATATGAGGGAAATAGATAAGAGAATTGTCACCATAGAGCAGAACTAGAGACTTCCAAAGGGTAAACTCCTTAACTTCTAAGGTACGGAGGGAATCATCTCAATCATGCTTACCAGAATTTGATAAATGCTACTGGGCAGTGATTACCACATGTTTTCATTCTTATTTTGCTTCAGTGGAAGTTTTATTGTATTTTATCTTGTCTCCATTCCACCATTTTGTTGCTTTGAGGGTGGGGTAGGGAGAGGAAGGTAACACATTATTTACATGAAGTTGAATCTACAGTTTATCTAATACACTGCATAGTCTGTTTATTCCAAGTTGATCTCTTCTATTTCTTTTGGTTGCTGACTTCATAAAAAAAAGGTTATCAGGTTATTATTGGTTGTTGGCTCACTTTAAAGGTTGTGGAACTAAAAGGCTGATTGGGACTTCTACTTCTTGTAATTACAGATTTGGTAAATTAGATTAATTCTTCCAATGAGAGCAACCACAAAAAAAGGCATTTCCTAAAATCATCAGTGGACTAGAGAATAAAAAAGATGGTGAAGAAACACTGGAATTAGATAGAAAGAGATAGAAATCCAGAAATACAAGCTGCTGTTTGGGGTTGCCGTTCCCCTTGGATGTTGCCAATTCTACAAGACATGGCAAAGATACAAAGTCTAGAGGGGAAAAAGAATTCAAAGCCTGCTAAGAGGCAGAAGGCATGGGTAATTCCATGTTTTGTCTATGAGACTCTACCATAGAAGTAAGGGTAACCTTAAACAAGATTAACTTTGACAGGGATTAGAGCTCATCTTCAAGTCATATTTTCAAGTCCCTGAAATGATAATATAGTGATTCCATATTGTTATTTTCCATAGGTGCTTGGCAGAAGTTAGTGTAAATTTTCTCTGAAGATAATATCATTCTAAATTTCAAATTATTTCTATAAACACTTATAATTAAAATATACACTAATAATTTAATATACACTATAATTTAATATACACTAAATAATTTAAAATATACACTAAAATCACAAGACAAAAAATGTGAATATTGCAACATTATTTACAATTGCCAAGATATCACAGCAGCTTAAGTGTCCATCAATAGATGAATGTATAAAGAAAATATGGTATGTATACATATTATGCATAAAAAAGAATGAGATCTTGCCATTTGTAACAACATGGATAGACTTAGAGGGTATTATGCTAAGTGAAATAAGTCGACCAGAGAAAGATAGAAACCATGTAATTTCACTTATATGTGGAATCTAAAAACCAAAACAAATGGATAAACAAACAAAAAACAGAAACAGACTCACAAATAGAACAAACTGGTGGTTGCTGTAGGGGAAAAGGGTGGAGAAATGGTGAAATAGGTAAAGAGAATTAAGAGGTACAAACTTCCAGTTATAAAACAAATAAGTCGGGGTGCCTGGGTGGCTCAGTGGGTTAAGCCTCTGCCTTCGGCTCAGGTCATGATCCCAGGGTCCTGAGATCGAGCCCTGCATCGGGCTCTCTGCTCAGCAGGGAGCCTGCTTCTCTCTCTCTCTCTGCCTGCCTTTCTGCCTACTTGTGATCTCTGTGTGTCAAATAAATAAATAAAATCTTAAAAAAAATAAAATAAATAAGTCATGAAGATAAAAGTACAGCCTAAGGAATATAGTAAATAATGTTGTAATAACATTGTATGGTTACTACACTTATGATGGTGAGCATTGCACATGTATAGAATTGACAAATCATTATTTGTGCACCTGAAACTGATATAACATGGCATGTCAACTATAATCCCACAATAAAAATTTTAAAAAATCTTTTTGAAATCATAAAAAATATCTAACACAATCAAGAACCAGTGGAAAAAATAGGCAATAGCATCCTATCAACAAGGGATCCAGAAATATGAAGAATCATACATGAACTTTATTTTTATTTTTATTTAAAATCAATTTAATTAACATATAGTGTATTATTACTTTCAGAGGTAGATTTAGTGATTCATCAGTTGCATAGAACACCCAGTGCTCATTCCATCAAGTGCCCTCCTTAATGCCCATCACCCAAGTGTCCCCCCATCCCCCCACCTCTGACAACCTTGTTTGTTTCCTAGAGTTAAGAGTCTCTTATGGTTTGCCTCCCTCTCTGTTTTTATCTTATTTTATTTTTCCTTCCTTTCCCCTATATTTATCTATTTTGTTTCTTAAATTCCACATATGAGCAAAATCATATGATATTTGTATTTCTCTGACTGACATTTCTTTTAGCATAATACCCTCTAGTTCCATCCTCATCCTTGTGAATGACAATATTTCATTCTTTTTAATGGCTGAGTAATATTACATTGCATCTATATACCACATCTTCTTTATCCATTCATCCATTGTTGGACGTCTGGGCTCTTTCCACATTTTGACTGTTTTGGACATTGCTGCTACAAACATTGGGGTGCATGAATATACAAACTTTAACTATGTTTACAATGCTCAAGGGGCTATAAGTCTGAGAATTTTGGTAGAAGACTAAAAACTTTTAAAAAAGATATAAGAGGTTTGAAAAAATCATAACATGGATATTTTAGAATTGAAAAACTGTGATAACTGAAATTAAGACTTTGGTAGATGAGGGGCGCCAGGGTGGCTTGGTCAGTTAAGTGTTTTACTCTTGATTTTGGCTCAGGTCATGATCTCATGTTCTGAGATTGAGCCCCACATTGAGTTCCACTGTCAGTGGATAGCCTGCTTGAGATTCTCTCCCTCTGAGGTGCCTGGGTGGCTCAGTGGGTTAAAGCCTCTGCCTTTGGCTCAGGTCATGATCCCAGGGTCCTGGGATCGAACCCCACATCGGGTTCTCTGCTCAGCAGGGAGCCTGCTTCCCCCTCACTCTCTGCCTGCCTCTCTGCCTACTTGTGATCTCTGTCAAATAAATAAATAAAATCTTAAAAAAAAAAGATTCTCTCCCTCTACCCTGCCACCACTGAGTTCTCACTCTCTTAAATAAGTAAATAAATAAATAAATCTTAAAAAAAATTTGGTGGATGTGTTTTAACATCAGGCTAAACCTAATAGAAGAGTAATTTGGTGAACTGAAAGGTTAGAAGAAAATAGCCAGAATGAAGTATGAGCAAAAGGTAAATAGCAATGAGCATGTAACCATAGAGAATGCATGGAGAAGTTCCAACATATGTAACTGCAATTTCAGAATGAAAGAGAGAATAGGATGGAAGTAATATTTGTAGAGATAAGGGCTTTTATTTCAATAAATAGCTCAGGGACAATTAGATGACAATTTAGAAGAAAAAATGAAATTTTATTCTTATTTTATACCTTACATAAAAAATTAATTTCACCAGGGGTACAGGTCTACATGTGAAAGGCAAAGTAATAGAGCTTGAAGATAATATAAGAAAATATTTTTGTGATCTTAGAGTAGGGAAATATTTCTTAAACATGATTAAGAAAAGTACTAAAAGGAAAAAAAAATTGATAACATAAAATTCAGAACATCTATTCAGCAAAGTGTCCAGAAAGGGAAAAGTGATGCTATAGAACACATTTGCTAAATATCTATTTGACAAAGAACCCGTAACCAGAATGCCTACAAATCTATAGAAAAATGAGCATGAACATGCACTTCCAAAAAGAGGACATCCAAATGATGAATAAACATATGAAAAGTTGCTCAGTCTCCTTAGTTATGCGGAAAAAGTAACTGAAAACCACCATGTGATAATATATTTGATCAAATAAAATGAATCATACCAAGTCTTGGCAAGAGTATGGACCAACCAAAACTCTCAGTGCTAAGGGAAGTATATATTGGTACAACCACTTTGCAAAGCTATTTGGCTCTATCCATTAACTAAAAAATATCCTTACTCTACAACCTAGCAAAAGTATTTTCCTAGTAGATATGTATGCATATGTGCATGAAGAAATACACAAGACTATTTATAGCAGTATTATCTAAATAGTTCCAAATTGGAAAAAAGCCAAATGTCTATTAATAGTAGAATGAATAATTAAATCATAACAAAGTCATCACTAGAATATTATACAGTAATTATTCTAAAAGTGGGGTTTCTGGACCAGCAGCCTCAGCCACATCTGGAAAGCAGTTAGAAATTCAAATTCTTAAACCTCATCTTAGACCTACCAAATCACAAACCCTGGGGATATGGGCCTATAAATCTGTGTTTTAATAAACCTTGGGGTGATTCTAATATACTATCAAGTTGGAGAACTACTGTTCTATGATAACAAAAATAAATGAACCATAGCAAAATGCAAAAATGTGGATGAGTTTCACAAATATGATTTTGAGTATAAGAAGCTGTATGTTATATATACTATATGATTTTATTTATATAAAATCTAAAAAAATCAGGCAAAACTATACAGTAATGTTTAGAGATGCATGCTGAGGTAGTAAAACTAGAAAGAAAATCAAGGAAATGCTTACCATAAAAATCAACATAGTGTTTACTTCTAGGTGATGAAGGAGCAGGTAGACATTGGAAGGGATTCTGAAAGGTATTCTGGGACTGGTAGCAAGTTTCCTTCATCTAAGTGAATCTTTCAATTTCTTGTCTGGGAGGCCTAGGCCTGGCTTCCAATGCCCTGAGTTGGGAGAGAGGTCTTTCCTCACAGTTGGCAGTTACCACTTTTTATCTCCCCTTCCAACATTTTTTTTTGGTCTCTGTAGGTTTATGCCTTTATACAGTTCCCCTTACTTGCTTTGCTGGGGTTTTGGGAATGAGAAAAATAAATGTATGCATTTAATTTTCCACCTTTGTTTGGAAGCCCTCTATCATTAGGACTTTATTTTGTGTGCTGTAAAACTTTATAAGGAAATGCTCTTTTTCTATGTTCATAACTTAAACATATTATATCGGTAATATATCCCCATATTATATTGGTAATATATCCACATTGAAAACAACAAATAAGAAATTCAAAATTTTTCATGTTTTTTAAGAACATATTGTAACTACAATTCTTTTTTTTTATTTAACTTTGTATAAATTTAGTATTTTCTCATGTTATTTAAACTTTAAGAAAGTGATATTAACAAAATGGCAGAATAGGAGGTTACCTGCTCTTTTACACCCTTAGAAATAATAACTAAGCAGCCACCCATAGACAAAAGTTCCTTTGTGCAAGATTTGGAATCCAGGTAGTAGGCTGTGAAACCCTAGTGGAGATTAGACTGAAGAGGATCATCTTGAGAAACGTGGCCCATGCCCAGATAGCAGACTCAACCACTGTGGTCCTGGCTATAGACTGGGCAAGAGCCTCGTCCCCCTGTGGACTCCAATACAGCCCCATTTAGCCAGGTACCATCTTCCAAGGGACCTGGAAGAAGTTACACCTGCCCATACCTCAGATAAAGAGCTCACCAACCTTGGTCCTGGTTGTGGACCTTGAAGTTCCCAGTGAACTGACTCCAGGGATCCACTGGAAGACATGACCATGATAGGTGCACAGACTTTTGTCCAACTGCAGATCTTGGAGCAATACTATAGGCAAGTTCCAGCCCCTCCCAGCCATGACCCTGCCTGTCCAGGAGACATACTTGCCAGTGCTCCCAGCAGCAAACCCACAAACCTCAGTCTGAGTGCATATCTTGCCCCAGTCCATGAACCACTTAGGTGAAGTCTAGGAGAATCCCTATATACCCAGGGACCCACTGGGTCTCCATCTGCCATGTGAGACAAGAAGAAGTCAGTTTTATGCAGCCCAGAAGAGGGCCTTCTCCAGAACCTCACCACATTAACATCCTCATCTCCAAAACTGAGAGAAATAAATTCCTGTTTAAGAGAGAAATAAATGTCTGTATAAGGTACATAGTCTGTGGTATTTTGTTACAGCAACCTGAACAGACTAAGACACATTCTGTATAGCAAATAAAACAATCAAAACAAAAAGCAACCCCCCAAATAGGAGAGAATATTTGAAGACTGTACACTGATATGAGATTGATATCCAAAAAATGTAAGGAATCCACACACTTCAATTAGCAAGAAAAAAATAATCTGATTAAAAATGGGCAGAGAATCTGAATAAACATTTTTCCAAATAAGACATAAACATGGCCAAGAGATCTGTGAAAAGATGCTCAACCTCATTAACTGTCAGGGAAATGCAAATGAAAACCACAATGAGATATCACCTCACACATGTTAGGATGACTATTATTAAAAAGGCAAGAAATAGGGGTTCCTGGGTGACTCAGTCAGTTAAGTGTGTGCCTTCGGTTCAGGTCATGATCTCAGGGTCCTGGGATTGAGCCCTGCATTGGGATCCCTGCTCAGTGAGGAGTCTGCCTCTCCCTGTCTCTCTGCCCCTCACCCCTGCTCATGTTCTCTCACTCTCTCTCTCTCAAATAAGTAAATAAATCTTTTAAAAAGACAAGAAATAAGTATTGGCAAAGGTATGGAGAAAAGGGAACACTTGTATGCTATTGGTGGAAATGTAAATTGGTGCAGTCATTATAGAAAACAATATGGAGTTTCCTTGAAAATGTATTAGTAGAGCTACAATTCTACAATCCTACTACTGGGTATATATTCAAAGTAAATGAAATTAGTATCTTGAGACATATCTGTATTCATGTCCATTGCAGCTTTATTAACAATAGCCAAGGGGCGCCTGGGTGGCTCAGTGGGTTAAAGCCTCTATTCGGCTCAGGTCATGATCTCAGGGTCCTGGGATCAAGCCCCGCAATGCGCTCCCTGCTCAGTTGGGAGCCTGCCTTCCCCCTCTCTCTCTGCCTGCATCTCTGCCTACTTGTGATCTCTCTCTCTCTCTCTCTGTCAAATTAAAACAACAACAACAACAATAGCCAAGATAGGAAAACAACCTAAGTGTCTTTCTATGGATGAGTGGATAAAGAAAATGTAATATATATATATTCAATGAACTATTATTCAGCCATAAAAAGAAGGAAATACTCCCATTTGTCATAACATGTATGAACCTGGAGGACCTTATGCCAAGTGAAATAAGCCAGGCATAGAAAGACAAATACTGCATGATCTCACTTAACATGTGGAATCTAAAAAAGTGAGACTCAGAGCCAGAGAGTAAAATGGTGGTAAGCATCAGTGGGGAGGTGGGTGAAATGAAGAGATGTTGGTCAAAGAGTACAAACTTTCAGTTATTTGATGAGTAAACTAATGCACAGCATGGTGATTATAGTTACTGGTTTTTTAAAGATTTTATTTATTTATTTGACAGACAGAGATCACAGTAGGCAGAGAGAAGGGGGGGAAGCAGGCTCCCTGCTGAGCAGAGAACCCGATGTGGGGTTCGATCCCAGGACCCTGGGATCATGACCTGAGCCAAAGGCAGAGGCTTTAACCCACTGAGCCACCCAGGTACCCTTATAGTTACTGTTTTTTTGTTTTGTTTTGTTTTTTTAAATATTTTGTTTATTTATTTGACAAAGAGAGAGAGATCACAAGCAGGCAGAGAGACAGACAGAGAGAGGAAGAAAAAGGCTCCCTGCTGAGCAGAGAGCCTAATGCGGGGCTCGATCCCTGGACCCTGAGACCATGACCTGGGCCGAAGGCAGAGGTTTAACCCTCTGAGCCACCCAGGTGCCCCTAGTTACTGTTTTTTAAAAAAATTTTTATTATGTTCAGCTAGCCAAAATACAGTACATCTTTAGTTTTTGATGCAGTGTTCAGCGATTCATTAGTTGTGTATAACACCCAGTGCTCATCACCACACGTGTCCTCCTTAATACCCATCACTGAACTACCCCATACCCTCACCCCCCTCTCTACTGAAACCCTCAGTTTGTTTACTGGAGTCCATAGTCTCTCATGATTTGTCTCCCCCTCTGTTTTCTTCCCCTTCAGTTTTCCCTCTCTTCCCCTATGGTCTTCTGTGCTATTTCTTATGTTCCACGTATGAGTGAAACTATATGATAATTGTCTTTCTCTGATTGACATATTTCACTTAACATGATCCCCTCCAGTTCCACCCATATCTATGCAAATGGTGAGTATTCATACTTTCTGATGGCTGAGTAATAGTCCATTGTATATATGCACCACATCTTTATCCATTTATCTGTCAATGGACATCTGGACTTTTTCCATAGTTTGGCTGTTGTGGCCATTGCTGCTATGAACATTGGGGTGCATGTGCTCCTTCTTTTCACTACATCTGTATCTTTGGGTTAAATACCCAGTAGTGCAATGGCTGGATTGTAGGGTAGCTCTATTTTAACTTCTTGAGGAAACTCCATACTGTTTGGAAAACTAATACTGTATTGTACGCTTAAAATTTGCTAAGAGAGAAGATCTTAAGTGTTCTCACCAGACACATAAAAATTATATTATATAAAATTATATAAAATAATTATATGAGATCATGGATGTGCTAATTAACTTGGTTTTGGTAATAATTCCAATGATATATGTACATGTATTTTATAATGTTTTTGTACATCAAATGTATATGTACATGTATATTATATATTAAAATGTATATTAAATAACTACATTGTATACTTTAAATATATACAATTTTATTTGCCAATTATACCTCAATAAAGCTGGAAAAAATAAAAGTATCAGATCATTTTACTCTAACAACTACATAATGTTTCATCATAGAAGCAAACCAGAAATTTATGTAACTATGTTACTATTATTTGATTTATAGTGTTAGTCCCACCCCAATTTTCTCTTATTATAAGTAATGTTGCAGCAGATAGCTTGTAATTAAACTTTTTCTGCATTCTTGATCATTCCCCTAGGGTACATTTTTTTAAGTTTTTATTTTTTTTTAATTTCTTTTCAGTGTTCTAGAATTCATTGTTTATGCACCACAACCAGTGCTCCATGCAATACATGCTCTCCATAATACCCGCCACCAGATTCACCCAACTTCCCACCCTCCCTCCCCTCCAAAACCCTCAGTTTGTTTCTCAGAGTCCACAGTCTCTCATGGTTTGTCTCCCCCTCCAATTTCCCTCAATAACTTCTCCTCTCCATTTCCCCATGTCCTCCATGTTATTCCTTATGCCACACAAATAAGTGAAACCATATGATAATTGACTCTCTCTGCTTGACTTATTTCACTCAGCATAATCTCTTCCAGTCCCATCCATGTTGATACAAAAGTTGGGTATTCATCCTTTCTGATGGAGGCATAATACTCCATAGTATATATGGACCCCATCTTCTTTATCCATTCATCTGTTGAAGGGCATCTTGGTTCTTTCTACAGTTTGGAGACTGTGGCCATTGCTGCTATGAACATTGGGGTACAGATGGCCCTTCTTTTCACTACATCTGTATCTTTGGGGTAAATACCCAGTAGTGCAATTGCAGGATCATAGGGTAGCTCTATTTTTAATTTCTGAAGGAATCTCCACACTGTTTTCCAAAGTGGCTGCACCAACTTGCATTCCCACCAACAGTGTAAGAGGGTTCCCCTTTCTCCACATCCTCTCCAACACATGTTGTTTCCTGTCTTATTAATTTTGCCATTCTAACTGGTGTATGGTGGTATCTCAATGTGGTTTTGATTTTAATCTCCCTGATGTGTAGTGATGTTGTACATTTTTTCATGTGTCTGTTAGCCATTTGTATGTCTTCTTTGGAGAAATGTCTGTTCATGTCTTCTGCCCATTTTTTGACATGATTATCTGTTTTGTTTGTGTTGAGTTTGAGGAGTTCTTTATAGATCTTGGCTATCAGCCCTTTGTATTGTTATTTGTGAATGCCTTTCCCCATTCTGTGGGTTGCCTCTTTGTTTTGTTGACTGTTCCTTTGCTGTGCAGAAGCTTTTGACCTTGATGAAGTTCCAAAAGTTCATTTTCGCTTTTGTTTCCTTTGCCTTTGGAGACATGTCTTGAAAGAAATTGCAGTGGCTGATGTCGAAGAGGTTATTGCCTATGTTCTCCTAGGATACATTTAAAGAAAGCTACCGGGGTACCTGAGTGGCTCAAGCAGTTAAGCATCTGCCTTTGGCTCAGGTCATGATCCCAGGGTTTCTGGGGTTGAGCCCCGCGTCCAGCTCCCTGCTTAGCAAGGAGACTGCTTCTCCACCACCTCCCCACTTGTGATCTGTTGCTATCTCTGTCTCTCTCTTTCTTGAATTAATAATTAAAATCTTAAAAAAAAATAAATCTACCAAAGAGGACAAACAGCTTGTGTATTTTTCTTCCAGAAAATGGAATGATTTATTAATTTTTTCTGGTTATAGACATAATACATACTTGTAGAAATTTTCACAAAGTGGATAAAAAGTAGGAGAAAGCAAGTAAAAATCATCCACAATCCCACAACCTAGTCCTAGAGATAATCACTGTTAATATCTTGGTATATCCTTCCACAAATGTGCACAAATACAAATACAGATTTAAAAATGAATGTATTCTTATTACTTACACTTCTTTTTTAAAAATTGAGGTATAAATGACATATAACATTATGCAAGTTTAAGGTATACAATGTGTTGATTAGATACCTTTTATATTTGCAATATAATTACCACTGTAACATGAGCCAATAACTCTATCATGTCACATAATTATCATTTTCCATTTTTGTGTGTTGAGAACACTTAAGTGTTCAAAACAATTAAGTGTTTTAAGCTAAGTTTTTTCATCTATGTCCATGATATGCTATTTTTTATGTTAACACTTAAGTCTTTTAGTAACTTTGAAGTATATAATAGAGTATTGTTAACTATAGTCACAAAGCTGTGCATTAGATCTCCAGAACTTACTCATTTTCTAACTGCATAACATACACAGCTTGCCTAACAACCTGCTGAAGACCTCTATAAACCACTGTCCAGTAGAGCTTTTTCGGAAAGATGAAAATGTTCTATTCTGCACTACCCAGTACAGTAGCCATGTACCACATGTGGTCATTTTAGTGGATTTTAAACTTTATTTAACTTTAATTTAAATTTATATAGCTGCATATAGTGGCTACTGTATTGGACAACACAGGTATATAATACCTACACATTCATTTTAATAGTTTGCAGAATACTTAATTAAATGGATGTAGTGTAACTTACCTAACTGGTAGATATAAGTCATTTGCAGTTTTTGCTATTACAAACAACACTTCAACAAATACAGTAAAGGAAGAAATATGTTGAAAGAATACTGGGCTAGCTCAGTTTTCTGGTATTATCAGTTCACACTCTTTTGCCAGTGCTATACACAATTTCTTTGATTACTCTTATAATTCAATTATGGACATTTTTGATGCTTCTGGATAAATATTTCATAACCTTAACATTATGAGTACTTCCTTTTAGGAAATGTTTTTATCCAGCCCTAGAACATGAGTGAAATTCTCAGAGAACCAACTTTATGTTATATACTTTAATAATATATTTTTTTCCTCTGTAGGGTAATAGTTTTACTTTTTAATGTTTTTCTTACTTTTGAATGTTAACATGCGAGAGAGTGTATAGAAAAGTGTTTGTAAGTTGATGGAAAAAGTAAAAACCAGCATCCACTTATGTACCACTCAGTTTAAGAAATAGAATATTACTACACCCCAAAAGTGTAATACATGACCCCGTGTCATCATATTTCGCTCCCATTTCACAAGAGATGAACATTTCAATTTTGTGGTAATCACTCCTCGTTTTCTTTAAAGCTTTTAACACTTAAAATATGTATCCTTAAAAATACATTGTTTAGTTTTGCTAGTTTTTGAACTTCATATACATGAAATCAAGTGTATAATTCTTTTGTGGCTGCCTTCTTTCACTTGAATTCTGTATATTATTGATGACATTAATTGTTTTATATTGAGAGATAACATACTGCAAAATACATAAGTACACTAATATTTGTTGTACATCTCATTGATTTTTAAAATTTATGTATACACTCACGTAGCCATCACACTGCTAAAAATAAATATTTTTCAGCACCCTGTAAGAGTCCTGTGTGAGCCTTCCCTGTCTATGATCCCCTTAGAGGAAACTACTATTCTGATTTTTACCGTTAATGATTAGTCTCGACTTTTTGAAGTTCGTCTGAATGCAGTCATACAGTCTGTGATTAGGGTCTGGCTTCTTTTGTTTAAAGTTATATATTTGAGAGTCATTTGTGTTGTTTTGATGCCATAAGTGTGTCTTTCTGTTGTTTTTCAATACTATTGCATTGTATGAATATGCCACAACTTTTTGGCAATTTTTTTGAATGATGAGTATTTGGGTTGATTTCAGTTTGGGCTATTATAAATAAAGCTGTTAGGAGAAAACGTGTACATGTCTTTTTGTGTATATATACATTCATTACTTTGGGATATATGCCCAGAAGTGAAATGGATAGGTCATGGATCATAAAGTAGGCATATGATTAGCTTTGGTAAATAGTCTTGGTGGCTATACAGTTGTTCACTTCCAGGAGGAGTGTATGAGAGTTCCAGTTCTTCCACATCTTTTCCAACAGTTTGAATGATCAATATTTTTAATTAGAGGCAGTCTGGTGGTTAGTATTTCACCATGGCATTAATCTGTATTTCACTGAGAACTGCTGATGAACACCTGTTCACGTGCTAATTGTCATTTGTATATCCTTTTTTCTAAAATGTCTCTCCAAGTTTGTTGTCATGTTTTTATTGTTTTCTTTCTCCTACTAATTTGTAGGGTTTTTAAAAATACATACTTGATATGAATCATTTTTCAGATTTATGCATTACAAATATCTTTTGCCATACTCTAGCTTGTTTTTCATTTTATTAAAGAGATATTTTTAAAAGCCTTACTGAGACAGAATACACAGATCACACGGTTTGCTCGTTTACAGTGTGCAGTTTAATAGCTTTTGGAGTTGTGCAACGATTAACACAATACATTTTAGGATATTTTTATTACTCCAAAGAGAAACCTCTTAACCATTAGGAGTCACTCCTCACTGTTCCCCAGTACCCCCAGCCTCTGGCAACTGCTGATCTGCTTTCTGTCTCTATAAATCTGGAAATTTCAGTAAATGTAATCATATAATACATGGTCTTTTGGTACTAGCTCCTTTCATTTAGAACAATGTTTTCAAGGTTTATCCATATGGTATCAGTACTTCACTCCTTATTATGGCTGAGTAATATTCCCTTGTATGGATACATCACTTTTTGTTATACATTCATCTGTTGATGGACATTTAGGGTACTTCCATTCTTTGGCTATTATGAGTAATGCTGTTATGAACACTCACAGTACATGTTTTGCATGGATATGTTTTAATTTTTCTTGGGAATATATTTAGGAGTAAAGTTACTGGATCATATTTTAACTCTATGTTTGACTGTTTGCAGAACTGCCAGGCATTTTCTAAAATGGTTGCACCATTTTTACATCTCCATTAACAATATATGTGTGTTCCAGTTTCTCTATATCTTCATTAACACTTGATATTGTCCAGTATTTTTTTATTATAGCCATCCTAGTGGGTGTGAAGTAATATCTCATAGAGGATTTTATTTGTGCCTCTCTGATAACTAATGTCTTGTTTATGACTTTAAAGGAATGTCTTCATTTTTTTTATGAACCAGTCTACTCTTTTCCAAAGAATTTTTGCAGATACCCTTTATGAGGTTCAGAAGCTTCCTTCTTTTAGTTTTCTAAGAATTTTTCTTATAAATGGATGTTGAATTTTATCAAGTCCTTTCTACATCTATTGAGATGATCATTTGGTTTTTCTTTTTAAATCTGTGATGCAGTGAATTACCTTATGGTAGTTCCCCCTTATCCTTGGGGGTTACATTCCAAGACCAGCAGTGGATTCATGAAACTGCAGATAGTACCCTAGATATGCTATGTTTTTCATATATATATATATATATATATATATATATATATATATACATGTATATATATAGATAGATAGATAGATAGATAGATAGATATATAATGAAAAATTTTAATTTATAAATCGGGCATGGGGCACCTGGGTGGCTCAGTGTGTTAAGCCTCTGCCTTCTGCTCAGATCATGATCTCAGGGATCTAGCCCCGCATCAGGCTGTCTGCTCAGTGGGGAACCTGCTTCCCTTTCTCTCTCTGCCTGCCATTCTGCCTACTTGTGATCTCTCTCTGTCAAATAAATAAAATCTTAAAAAAAATAAATCAGGCACAATAAGAGATAAACAGTAACTAATAATAAGATAAAACAATTATAACAATATACTATGATAAAGTTATGTGAATGTGGTCTCTCTCACAATATCTTTCTGTACTGTGCTCACCTTTCTTCTTGAGATGATGTGAGATGATAAAATGCCTATGTGATTAAATGAAGTGAGGAGAATGACATAGGCATTGTGATATAGTGTTATATTACTATTGACCTTCTGACAACACATCAGAAGGAGGAACATAGGCTCCTGGACAGTGGTTGACTATGGGTAACTGAAACAGCAGAAAGTAAAACTGCAGATAAGGGGGTATACTGTATTTGGCATAAAAATAGCGATTTTTTTACTCCTAGAATACATACCTTTTTCCATGATATGCTATTTTTATACATTTCTACATTTGATTTGCTAATTTTTATTTTTTTTCTTTTTTTAAGATTTCATTTATTTATTTGAGAGAGAGAGAGAGAAGAGGGAAGGGGCAGAGGGAGAGGGAGAGAGAGTCCTAAGCAGACTCTGTGCTAAGTGCAGAGACAGTCACAGAGTTCAGTCTCATGACACTGAGATCATGACCTGAATCAAAACCAAGAGTCAATCGCTTAACCAACTGAGCTACCCAGGCACTCTTGTAGACATATTTTTGAATAATCATCCATTTATCTAAGGGTTAAAAAACTATTCAGTTTTTCTATTTCTTTCCAGTTCAATTTTGGCAAGATACATCTATATCTGTTCTCTATCTATGTCTATCTATTTATCTATCTCTTTCCAGTGCAATTTTGATAAGATTTATCTATCTTTGGTTTATACAGATTAATACAATTTGTTGGCATGATTTTATTATATATTTTATATTTGTTTTGTTGTTTGCAGTATCTATAATTAGGTACCCCATTTCATTCCTAATATTGTTTATTTCTGGCTTCTATCTTACTTTTCTTGTCTAATCTTGACAGTAATTTCATTAGTTTTATTGGTCTTTTCAAAGAATCATCTTTTGTCTTCATTCTCTATTGTTCGCTTTTGTCTACTTCATTAACTTATGCTTTTATTCATTATCATTTATTCTATCCTGTTCAGGTTTATTTTTCTCTTCTTTTACTAACTTTTTAAGATATATATTTGGAGCTCTTTGGAAGTACACTGGAGACATCATGACTATTTATCGTTAAATACTTGTGTGTTTTTTTTTATATAACTACACAGCAATTATAAAAATCAGAAAATTAACATCAGCTCATTGCTATTATCTAATCTATAAACTCCATTCAGATTTTTCCCTTTATGCTGATAATGTCATTTATAGAAAAGGATTTTTGTTTTCTGGTCCAGGTTCCAATTCAGGATCACATATCACATTTATTTGTGATGTCTCTTTGTCTCCTTTAATCTAGAATAGTTCCTTATTCTTTCTTTGTCCTTAATGACCTTGATACTTTTAAAGAGTTTAGGCTAGTTATTTTTGTACAATACTCTCAAGTTGTGTTTATTTGTTTTTTCGTGACTAGATTCAGGCTACATATTTTGGTAGGAATATCACAGAATTAATATTGTGTCCTTCTCAGAACCCTATATGAAGAGTCAACAATGTTGATTGTCCCTTTCTGTTGATATTAATTTTGGTTTAATGGTTAAAGTAGAATCTACTAAGTTTCTCCACTGTAAGTTTCCAATTTTTCAATTTATATGTAACAAATATCTTAGGGCGAGATACATTGAAATTATGTAAATAACCCACCCCTCAAACTTTTTTACCCGCTTGCTTTTGTAACCACTGGAAATTCTTGCCTGAGTCAATTATTATTATGATAGTTTGGTTTCCAGACTTTGATTTTTTAACCCCATAATTCCTTCTACATTTGTGAGTTGACATTCTAATGTAAAAAGATATTCTGTTCATAATATATTTATTTACTTACAGTCATATGCATTCATATATTCTTATTTTATTTGATAGGTTATAACTTATTACCATCATTGTATATTTTGATACTCAAAGAGTCCACTATTTGCCCAGTGAAAGCCCTTTGATAAGACACTTACAGCCTTGGACATGTGCTCATTGTTACTTGAACGCTTTCTTTTTTTTCTTTCTTTCTTTCTTTTTTATTTTTAAGACTTTATTTATTTATTTGACACAGAGAGAGAGATCACAAGTAGGCAGAGAGGCAGGCAGAGAGAGGGAGGGACTCAGGCTCCCTGCTGAGCAGAGAGCCCGACGCAGGGCTCGATCCCAGGACCCTGAGATCATGACCCAAGCTGAAGGCAGAGGCTTAACCCACTGAGCCACCCAGGTGCCCCAGCACTTTCTTTAAAATGTACTCCAGACTCATCTTTTAATTTCCCAGCTCTATTTCTGGAATGAGACATTTTTCAAGGAGTCCTGGACACTATGTGTTTATTGCTACTGCAGTGCCATTGTTTTTAAGCCCTCTGAATATATATATAGGCCAAGCTATATATATGTATTTCTATGTTCATTTATAGACATAAAATGCAAATTTGTTATTTTCGTTATTATATAACATTAAATATGTTATAATGTATATGATAGTATGAATGTGTGAAAATCCAAGAGTTCACACTGATACCTCTAATTCTACTCCAACACCACAGAGTTGATTCTAGCCTTCCTACTTTCCACAGCTGTAACTCTGTTTTTCAACAGTGAGAAATCTGGCTCCCATTATCCAAAATATATTTACTCATTTACTGGATCCTAGAATGCACAGAAAGTGGTTTTATGATTGCTAACCCATTTCAATGTGAAAAATAAACAACTCAAGTTCAACTTTTTTACTTTTTTTTTTTTTTTTTTTTTTTGTCTTTAGACTGAGGACATACGGTCAAAACACTATGTTCAAATATTATTTGGGTTTATTCTGTCCCCTCCTTCAGCTTTGTTATAAGTCAGATTCATTTGTTTCTGTTTCCATTTTATTTTATGTTTTCCCCTTCCTTTTTCATTTTAGTTTTTTTTTTTTGTATGTGAAACATTAACATGGTTCCAAAGTCAGAACCACAGACAAGAGTATTCAGAAAAGTGTAATTACAACCATCCTCTATTCCCCTTTCCCATCGCCATCCTTTCTACCCTGCACCCCCACACTGCCATAGGTACAAATCTCATTATTTCTGCTTTTCACTTCCTATGTTTCCTTTTGCATAAATAAGCATATATATATATATATCTGTATTTATACTTCTTTTTATACAAAAGATAACTTACAGTACACTTTTACCCTTTGCTTTTTCCACCCAATTAACAGTATATCCTGGAATTAATGTTCAGAGGTCTTCTTCATTCTTTCTTTAAAAATTATAATTAATAGATCTTTTTAAATAATTCTTTTATTTTTTTTATAAACATATAATGATTTATTTGCCCCAGGGGTACAGGTCTGTGAATCGCCAGGTTTACACACTTCACAGCACTCACCATAGCACATACCCTCCCCAATGTCCATAATCCCACCACCCTCTCCCAACCCCCTCCCCCCAGCAATCCTCAGTTTGTTTTGTGAGATTAAGAGTTTTTTATGGTTTGTCTCCCTCCTGATCCCATCTTGTTTCATTTATTCTTCACCTACCCCCCAAACCCCCCACGTTGCATCTCCACTTCCTCATATCAGGGAGATCATATGATAGTTGTCTTTCTCCGATTGACTTATTTCACTAA
>NW_019154167.1:23460-48913 GCF_002288905.1 Enhydra lutris kenyoni | reverse complement strand
TTTGTTTTGTTTTGTTTTTTTGTGGTGAGTTTTTCTGCCTTGTCATTTTGTCCAGTAAAAAATATATGAAGGAGCAAATAAAATACTAAAAGGGTGGCAAAGACCCCAGGAAAATGTGCTTTAACCAAATCAGAAGAGACCCCAAATCGTAGGGGAGAGGGGAGAAAGGGATAAAAAGAAGTTCAGAGGAAAAATATTTAAAAAAGACAACAAATAAAGAAAAAATATAAAAAAGAAAAAAAATATATATATATTAGACTGGTGACTAAAACAGGGTAACCTACTTAATTTTGGGAGTATTTTGGTCTCTTAGAAGAAACTACCTCTGAAAATTTTTAGGAATGAAAAACATATAAGGGTAAACACAATGAAGGGATGGAATATGCCTATAAATATGAAAAAAAGTTTTTTTTTTAAAATCTTCTAAAAAAGGTGTTGATAAAGTAAGTTGGTTGGAAGAATAAAGAAAAAGAAAGTGGAGAGAATTTGCTCGGGCTGGAGACTAGAACAGCCCAGAGCTAGTTTTAGGGTATATTTTGATCTATTAGAAGAAGTTGTACCCCAAATTTTTTAGAAGAGAAAACCCTATGTTTATACAAAAAATAAAGTTAGATACAATGAATGATAAAATATGACTATAAGAATGAAGGTTCAAAAAAGATTATTTTTTTTAATGAAAGGTATTGTTAAGATAAACTAGTTAAAAAATGTTAAGAGAGGAAAGGGTAAAAGTTTAAAAAAAATTAAAGCAGAAGAAAAAAAAATAAAATTAAAAAAAATTAATTAACTGCAAGACTAAAGAATCATGGGTAGAAAGCCACGAATTCCATGCTTTGCTTTCTCCTCCTCTGGAATTCCGCTGTTCTCCTTGGTAAGTGAACTTGGTCTTGGCTGGGTTTCTTGTTGATCTTCTGGGGGAGGAGCCTGTTGTAATGATTCTCAAGTGTCTTTGCCCGAGGCGGAATTGCACTGCCCTGTCCAGGGGCCAGGCTAAGTAATCTGCTCCCGTTCGCTTTCGGGAGCTTTTGTTCCCTGAACGCTTTCCGTAGAGTTCCGGAGGACAGGAATGAAAATGGTGGCCTCCCAATCTCCGGCCTGGAGGAGCTGAGAGCTCAGGGCCCCGCCCCTCAGTGAGCCCTCAGAGAAAAGCGCTCAATCACTCCCATCTCCCAGGCCTCTGGTTGTGCTCCGAGCTCACCCAGCCTGTGACCAAGCATCTCTGTCTCTGGCACACAGCTCCCCCTGGAGTCTCCAAACCTTGCAGACCTCTGAGCTCTTCTGGGGGATCTCCCCGGATCCTGTGGGGACGCCACTCACAGAGTAGTGGTCCGTGCCATGGATTATGGCTCAAGGTAACCCCGAGGTAAGAGCTCACTTCTCAGCTCTGTCTCTGTAACCGGCTTCCCTGTTCTAATACCTGTGAGCTCTGCAACACTCAGACACCCCTGATCCTTCTGTGACCCCATGGGGCTTGGGGCCACGCTGACCCGACGTGGGCTTCACCCCGGTTTAGCCTCTGGAGCGATGTCCCTCAATGGAGCAGACTTTTAAATGTCCTGATTTTGTGCTCCGTTGCTCTGCCGATTGCCGGGAGTCAGCCCCTCCCCCCGAGGTCTATCTTCCCATCACTTTGGATTCACTTCTCTGCTGGTCCTACCTTTCAGAAAGTGGTCGATTTTCTGTTTCTAGAATTGCTGCTCCTCTCCTCTTTGATCTCCTGTTGGATTTGTAGGTGTTTGCAATGGTTGATAAGCTATCTAGCTGATCTTCTGCTACCTGATGTCGTCTTCAGCCTGCTACTTCTCTGCCATCTTGACTTTTTTGAGAAGTTGTAGGTTTACAGAAAAAACTAAGCTAAAGGTATAGAGTTCCAATATGCTTCTCACTTCCTTTATTTTTAACATTTTGCATTCCTGTGGTACCTTTATTACAAATAGTGAGCCAATATTGATACATTATTATCAAAGTTCATAGTTTACATTACATAGTTTACATTACATTCACCTTTTGTGTTGTACATTCTGCAGGTTTTGATGAATGTATGTTAACATGTATCTATTATTGTAATGTCATACAGAAAATTCACTGCCCTAAAAATCTCCGGTGCTCCAACTATTCATCCACCCACCCCTTCCAAATTCCTGGCAACCACTGATCTTTTTGCTCTCTCAATAGTTTTCTTTTTTACAGGATGTCATATAGGTGGAATCACAAAGTATTTAGCCTATTCAGATTGGCTTTTTTCTGTTAGCAATATACATTCAAGGTTCCTTCATATCTTTTCATGTCATGATATTTCTTTTTATCTCTGAATAATATTCCATTCTATGGATGCATTATAGTTTGGTTATTCATTCACCTATTGAAGGATATCTTGGTTGTTTCCAATTTTGGCAATTATTAATAAATCTATAAAGATTTGTGTGCAGTTTTTTTAAAAGATTTTATGTTTTTAAGTAATCTCTACACCCATTGTGGATCTTTAACTTAAAACCCTGAGAACAAGAGTCACATGCTCTACCGACTGAGCCAGCTAGGCACATCTGTGTGCCGATTTTTGTGTAGAAATGTTTTCAACCCAGTTGGCTAAAATACAAAGTACAATTTCTGGAAAATATGGTAAAATTATGTTCAGTTTTGTAAGAAACAAACTGTTTTCCAAGGTAGCTGTAACATTTTGCCTTCCCGTGAGCAATGAAAGAGAATTCCTATTGCTCAACATCCTGTGTAGCATTTACTGTTGTCAGTGTTGTGAATTTTGGCCATTTTAGTGGGTGTGTAGTGGTAGCTCATTGTTTAATTTGCATTTCCCTAATAATGTTGAGCATCTTTTCCTATGCTTATTGCTATCTGTATATCTTCTTTGGTGAGGTGTCTCTTCACATCTTTTGCCCATTTTAAAATTGTGTTGTTTTCATATATACAGTGGAGTATTACACCTCCATCAGGAAGGATGAATACCCAACTTTTGTATCAACATGGACTGGACTGGAGGAGATTATGCTGAGGGAAATAAGTCAAGCAGAGAAAGTCAATTATCATACGGATTCACCTACTTGTGGAGCATAAGGAATAACATGGAGGACATTAGGAGAAGGAAAGGAAAATTGAATTAGGGGAAATTGGAGGGGGAGACAAAGCATGTGAGACTGTGGACTATGAGAAACAAACTGAGGGTTTTGGAAGGGAGGGGAATGGGAGGATGGGTGAGCCTGGTGGTGGGTATTAAGGAGGGCATGTATTGCATGGAGCACTGGGTGTGATCCATAAACAATGAATCTTGGAACACTGAAGAAATAAAATTAAATTAAAAAAATGTGTTGTTTTCATGTTGTTGAATTTTAAGAGTTCTTTATATATTTTAGATATCAGTTCTTCATCTGATATGTGTTTTACAAAGGTTTTCTCCCAGTCTGTGGCTTATCTCTTAACAGTGACTATTGTAGAGAAGTTTTTAATTTTAATGAACTCTAACTTATTAATTTTTTATTTTATGGATTGTGCTTTTGGTATTGTGTCCAAGAAATTATTAGTCAAACCTAAAGCCACACAAGTTTTCTCTTGTTATCTTCTAGGAGTTTTGTAGTTTTGCATTTTACATTTAGGATTATAATTCATTTTGGTTTAATTTTTGTGAGAGGCTTAAAGTCTACATCTAGATTAATGTTTTTTGCATGTGACTGTCTAGTTGTTCCAGCACTATTTGTTGAAAAGATTATCCTTTTTTTATTGAATTGCCTTAGCTCCTTTATCAAAGTTCAGTTGACTGTATTTGTGGGGTCAATTTATGGTCTCTTCATTATGTTCCATTGATCTATTTGTCTCTTCTTTCACCCATACTACACTGTCTTGATTAAAGTAGCTTTATAGTAAGTATTTTTCTTTCATTTTTAAAAATTTATTTATTTACTTGTCAGAAAGAGAGAGAACACAAGCAGGAGGGAACAGTAGAGGAAGAGGGAGACGCAGGCCTCCAGCAGAGTAGGGAGCCTAATGTGGGACTGAATTCTAGGGCCCTGAGATCATGACCAGAGCAGAAAGCAGAGGCTTAACTTACAGCCACCGAGGCACCCCAGCTTTATAGTAAGTCTTGAAGCCAGATAGTGTTAGTCCTCTAACTTGGTACTCCTTCAATATTGTGTTGGCTATTCTGTGAATTTTATATTTTCATATAAATTTTAGGACTAACTTTTCAATATGTATAAAATAACTGATGAGATTTCATTGGGATTACATTGAGTCTATAGATTAAGCGGGAGAGAACCAAAATCTTGATAATATTGTTTCTTCCTACGTGTGTACATGGACTTTCTATTTATTTAGATATTCTTTGATTTTTTTTCCATTTTATAGCTTTCCTCATATAGATCTTGTACATATTTTGTCAGATTTATACCAAGTATTTCATTGTCTTGGTGCTAACATAATGGTATTGTGGTTAAAATACTTTTTTTAGCTTTATCGAGGTTTAGTTGTACAAAAAATTGTACACATCAAATGTATATGTCTTGATGAGTTTGGACATATAAATATATTTGTGATACCTATCACCACAAGCAAGGTATTAAACATATCCATTATCTCCAAAAACTTCATTGTGTCCTTTTATGTTTTGCTTTGTTTTTGGTAAGAATATTTAACATGGGATCATCTTAACATATTGTAAAGTGCATAATACCATATATAGCAATGATACTGTTTTCTTTTAAGTAAGTTCTATGTGCAACATGGGGTTTTAACTCATGACCCTGAGACCAGAAGTTGCATGCTCTTCTGACTGAGCCAGCCAGGCACCCCATTATTGTTTTTAGTTTCAAATTCCAATTTTTCAACTGGCAACTGACTTTTGTGAATTATCCTTTTATACTGTAAACTTGTTATAGTTGCTTCTTAGGAGTTTTCTGGTTGATTCTTTGGGTTTCATCATCTGTGACCAAAGACACTTTTATTTTTTCCTTCCCAATCTGTATACATTTTCTTCCCATATTGCATTATCTAGGACTTTCAGTATGATGCTGAATAGGAATGATGTTGAATGGTGAGATGGACATCCTTACTTTTTTTCTGATTCTAGAGGAAAAGCATCTATTTTCTTACCTTTAGGGAATGTTTGTAGATGTCCTTTATCAAGTTGAGGAAGTTCCTCTTGACTCCTACTTTGCTAAGAGTTCCCATCATGAATGGTGTTGGATTTTTTTTTTTTATTTGACAGACAGAGATCACAAGTAGGCAGAGAGGCAGGCAGAGAGAGAGAGGGGGGAAGCAGGCTCCCCACTGAGTGGGGAGCCCGATGTGGGGCTCGATCCCATGACCCTGAGATCATGACCTGAGCCGAAGGCAGCGGCTTAACCCACTGAGCCACCCAGGTGCCCTGGTGTTGGATTTTATCATATGATTTTTCTTTCTTTTTTTTCTTTTCTTTTTTTTTTTTTTTGGCTGAGTACAGTCTACTTCATTGATCATACCTGAAAAGGTAGGACTTCCCAAGCTTTTTCCCTTCTACAGGGGGACTGGGATAAAAACTGTACTGAGGTTGGGAGACTTGCAGTGTGTTGAGGGATGAGTTGGGCCAAGGAATCTCCAGTAACTGAAGGATTCTGCCTTCCTCTTATGCTTTCATTGGGGCTGGTAGTACAGGGGGCTCTTATTCCATGGAGGCCATGTGGACAGTAAGGTCCACCACCTGGTTGCTGTAGCCAAATTCATTGTTATACCAAGAAATGAGCTAGACTAAATGGTCATTGAGAGCAATGTCAACCCCAGCATCAGAGGTGGAAGAGTAGGTGTCACTGTTAATGTCCCAAGACACAATTTGGTCCTCAGTGTAGCCCAAGATGCCCTTGACAGGATCCTCTAATCCCTACTTCACTGCATTCTTTATGTCATTGTATTTGGCAGCTTTCCCCATGTAGCACATACACTGGGCATGGGAACATGTAAGGCCATGCCAGTGAGCTTCCTGTTCAGCTCAGGAATAACTTTGCTCACAGCCTTGGCCAGTAGAAGTAGGGACAATGTGGTCAGCCCCTTGTTCATCACACCACAGCTTTCCAGAGGGGCCATCCACAACATTTTGGTAGGCAGTGATGGACTGTGGTCATGAGTTCCTCTATGATGCAAAAGTCATGGATGACTGCAGCCAGAAGGGCCACACAGTTGGTTGTGCAGGAGTCATTGCTGACAATCTTGGGGAATTGTTATACTTTTCATGGTCCATGCCCATCACAAACATGCAGACATCAGCAGAAGAAGCAGAGATGATGACCCTCTTGGCCTCACCTTCAAGTGAGCCCCAGCTTTCCCCATGGAGGTGAAGACACCAGTGGACTCCACAACATATTCAGCAACAACATCACCTGAGTGCTGATGCTGGCAGGATCTCACTCTTGGGAGATGGGGATAAGCTTTTCATTGATGACAAGTTTCCCATTCTCAGTCTTGTCTGTACCATTGAATTTTGCTTGGATGGAATCATACTGAAACATGTAGACCATGTAGCTGAAATCAGTGAAGGGGTCACTGATGGGGACAGTATCAATTTTGCCAGAATTAAAAGCAACCCTGATGACCAGGCACCCGATACAGCCATATCTGTTTACTTTGATCTTCACCATGATGTTTCTGGGATGTGGTTGGCACTGCAAAAGAACATGTGGCTATCTGTCAAAGGGAAGATGCAGAGAACCTGTTAAATGCTTTTTCTGTATCTTTTCATATGACTATAAGATCTTTATTGTTTAGCCTGTTGTGATGGATTATATTTACTGACTTTCAAATGTCAGATCAGCCCTACATACCTGGAATCAATCCCACAATGTCATGGAGTATAATTCTTTTTTTTTTTCATTGCTATATTCTATATGCTCATATTTTCTTAAGGATTTTTCATCTATGTTCATGAGAGACACTGGCCTGTTGTTTTCTTGTAATATATTTGTCTGGTTCTGGTATTAGTGTAATTCTGGCCTCAGAATGAGTTAGGAAGTATCACCTCAACTTCTACTTTCTAGAAAAGCTTATAGAGATTTAGTATAATCTCCTGAAATGTTTGGTAAGTTTGCCTCAGTGGAATTCACCATCTGAGCCTGTTGCTTTCTGTTTTGGCATGTTATTAATTATTGATTTAATTTTTAATAGATACAGGCTAATTAAGATTGTCTATTTCTTCTTTTGTGAGTTTCGATAAATTGAATCTTTCAAGGAATTGTTTCATTTCAATTAAGTTATCTAATTTGTGAACATGGGGTTTTCCTTAATATTCCTTTATTATTTTTTTAATGTCTGTGGAATCAGTAATGATTTTAGAAATGATTTCAGAAAAAATCAGTAGAGATTTCAGAAATGAAATCTTTCATTTCTAATTTGAGCAAATTTGTGTGTGCTATCTTTTTTCTTAGTTAACTACAAATTCATCAATTTTATTGACATTTTCAAAGAACCAGCTTTTGGATTTGCTGATTTTCTCTACTGATTTCCCGTTTTCAATTTTATTGATTTTTGCTCCACTTTTTATTATTTCTTCTGCTTATTTTGTATTTAATTTGCTCTTTTATTTTAAAATTTCTTCTGCTTTTATCATTTCCTTTTCAAAAAATTTATATATTTGACACACACACACAGAGAGAGAGAGAGCATACAAGTAGGCAGAGTGGTAGACAGAATAGGAGGGAGAAGCCGGCTCCCTGCTGAGCAGAGAGCCCAATGCAGGGCTCCATCCCAGGACCCTGAGATCATGACCTGAGCTAAAGGCAGATGCTTAACCAACTGAGCCACCCAGGCACCCCTACTTTTATAATTTCCTGAAGTGGAAGCTTAAATTATCAATTTTAGGTCCTTTTTTAAAAAAATATTTTATTTATTTATTTGACAGAGAGAGATCACAGTAGGCAGAGAGAGAGAGAGAGAGAGAGAGGAGGAGGAGGAAGCAGGCTCCCTGCCAAGCAGAGAGCCCAATGCAGGACTCGATCCCAGGACCCTGAGATCATGACCTGAGCTGAAGGCAGAGGCTTAACCAACTGAGCCACCCAGGCACCCCTACTTTTATCATTTCCTGAAGTGGAAGCTTAAATTATCAATTTTAGGTCCTTATTCTCTAATATTTAATGCTACAATTTCCCTCTAATTACTGCTTCTGCTTCATACCACACATTTTATAATTTTAATTTAGTTTCACATTTTTTTTCTAAGTTCCAGTTTTTATATAAAATCCAGTTAGTTAACAGATCATATGATATTAGTTTCAGGACTATAATTTAGTGACTCATCGCTTACATATAACACACGGTGCTCATCACAAGTTCCTTCCCCAATACCTTGTCACCCACTTAGCCCACACCCCTGTCCACCTCCCCTCTAGCAACCCTCAGTTTGTTCTCTATAGTTAAGAGTCTGCTTTATGGTTTGCCTCTGTTTTTTCTCCATATATTCTTCTGTTTTGTTTCTTAAATGCCACATGAGTGAGATCATATGGTATTTGTTTTTCTCTGACTTATTTTGCTTAGCATAATATACTCTAGTTCCATCTGTATCATTGCAAATGGCAAGATTTCATTCCTTTTTATGGCTGCATGTTATTCCATTGTATGTATATACCACAACTCCTTTATCCATTCATCAGTCAAAATACATTTTAATTTCTCATGAAACTTCTTTGAACCACATGTTATTTAGAACTGTACTGTATTTTTTTTTCATTTAATTTTTTCTCAGTGTTCCAAGATCCATTGTTTATGCACCACACCCAGTGCTCCATGCAATACGTGCCCTCCTTAATACCCACCACCAGGCTCATCCAACCCCCCACCTCCCTCCCCACCAAAACCCTGTTTGTTTCTCAGAGTCCTCAGTCTCTCATGCTTTGTCTCCCCCTCCGATTATCCCCAACTCACTTCTCCTCTCCAACTCCCAATGTCCTCCGTGTTATTCCTTATGCTCCACAAGTAAGTGAAACCATGTGATAATTGACTGTCTCTGCAGTCTTACTTATTGACTTATTGATAATTGACTGTCTCTGCAGTCTGACTTACTTCACTCAGCATAATCTCTTCCAGTCCCATCCATGTTGATACAAAAGTTGGGTATTCATCCTTTCTGATGGAGGCATAATATTCCATTGCATATATGGACCATATCTTCTTTATCCATTAGTCTGTTGAAGAGCATCTTGGCTCTTTCCACAGTTTGGTGACTATGTTCATTGCTACTATGAACATTAGGGTGCAGATGGCCCTTATTTTCACTACATCTGTACCTTTGGGGTAAATACCCAGTAGTGCAATTGCAGGGTCATAGGGTAGCTCTATTTTTAATTTCTGAAGGAATCTCCACACTGTTTTCCAAAGTGGCTGCACCAACTTGCATTCCCACCAACAGTGTAAGAGGGTTCCCCTTTCTCTACATCCTCTCCAACACTTGCTGTTTACCATCTTGTTAATTTTGGCCATTCTACTGGTATAAGGTGGTATCTCAATGTGTTTTGATGTAAATCTCCCTGATGGCTAATGATGATGAACCTTTTTTCATGTGTCTGTTAGCCATTTGTATGTCTTCATTGGAGAAGTGTCTGTTCATGTCTTCTGCCCATTTTTTGACATGATTATCTGTTTTGTGTGTGTTGAATTTGAGGAGTTCTTTATAGATCTTGGCTATCAGCCCTTTGTATTGTTATTTGCAAATACCTTCTCCCATTCCGTGGGTTGCCTCTTTGTTTTGTTGACTGTTTCCTTTGCTGTGCAGAAGCTTTTGATCTTGATGAAGTTCCAAAAGTTCATTTTTGCTTTTGTTTCCTTTGCCTTTGGAGACATGTCTTGAAAGAAATTGCTGTGGCTGATGTCAAAGAGGTTACTGCCTATGTTTTCCTCTAGGATTTTGATAGATTGCTGTCTTACATTGAGGTCTTTTATCCATTCTGAATTTATCTTTGTGTACCGTATGTACACATACGGTCAAGTTTCATTCTTCTACACATAGCTGTCCACTTTTCCCAGCACTATTTATTGAAGAGACTGTCTTCTTTCCACTGTATATTCTTTCCTGCTTTGTTGAAGATTAGTTGACCATAGAGTTGCAGGTCCAAATCTGGGTTCTTTGCTCTGTTCCACCAGTCCATATGTCTGTTTTTGTGCCAGTACCATGCTGTCTTGATGATCACAGCTTTGTAGTCATCGCTATCAACTTTATTCCTTTCTACTTAAAAAGCAGATTACAAAAAAAAATAACTAAAATCTTTAGGCACTATTCATTGCTTCATTTTTTAAGAGAAAGCCTTTAAATGCATCTTCTCTTACCACTATACTAGAAGTTAGGTTATCAAAATTTTTAGTGCTATCTTTCTTCATAGCTGTGATAAATCTGAATAAAAGCCATATTACAATATCTTGGCAATTTCTATGGATTATAAGGATCCATTCTTTCAAAATGTGAAGATGTATTGTGATTACTGAATGATATCTGTCAAATCTTTAGAAATCCCCCTGTCTTGACGTGCCTGGGTGGCTCAGTTGGTTATATGTCTGACTTGATATTGGCTCAGGTCTTGATATCAGGGTCATGAGATTGAGCCTCATATTGGGCTCTGTGCTCAGCAGAGAGTCTGCTTGAGATTCTCCCTCTCCCTCTCCCTTTGCCCCACCCTTCACTCTCTCTGAAATAAATGAATAAATCTAAAAAAAAAAAAAAAGAAAAGAAATCCTCATGTCTTTTTGACTAGGGGAGAACTTTTTTTTTTGTCAGTGATACTGTAAAAAATACAGAATGGCTTATATTTTACAGTTATCTTGGTGGTATAGTGTTCTTTAATGATATAATAATTTAAAAGCCCTGAATTTCTGAAGCAAAGAATTAATTTGTCATGAGCTTGTCAAACAAGACCATAACTTGAAGTGGAAAAACTTATCCTTAGTTAATCTTCACAATTTCTGAATTTATGACATTTTCCTTCTTCTGTATTTATACTGAGTTCCCTAAATCTTAACAAAAGCTTTTATTGTGCCCTTACACTATGGAAAACTATTTATGTACTATTTCTAAAATTTCTGCCAATTTATGCTACAAATAAAGAGTTGTTCTCTATATACAGGTAACCCAATAATTTTTTGACACGAGTGGCTAGCTGTAATATTAAACAGAAATAGAATCTACTGCACTCATTTAAATGCTATGTTAGACATAAAAGAAAAAAAGTAAATTTAAGAAGGATTATTTAATGTTGTGAATGATCCAAATATCAAAGTTAGGATTTCTAAATCTGAAACAGATACTATTATTATATACCTTATACAATGGGAGAGATGAAATAAACTTTATACTTTTTCCTGCCAGCCTCTTTGTATATACAGTGTTAACTGAGGCTTCTACTATTCCTGAAAGCCAATAGTCTCATATTCAATAATTATGGAATTTACAAAATATTAAGAATTTTAGAGAAAAAAGCCTTATTCAGATTAATATAATAATCTTTAATGTTTAATAAGAATATCATTTTATGTGATGTGATGAGCACTGGGTGTTATACGCAACTAATGAATCATTGAACACTACACCAAAAATTAATGATGCACTATCGGTTGGCTTATTGAATTTAAATAATAAAAAAAATACCATTTTTTTAAAGATTTTTTTTAATTTATTTATTTGACAGACAGAGGCCACAAGTAGGCAGAGAGGTAGGCAGAGACAGAGAGAGAGGGAAGCAGGCTCCCTGCTGAGCAGAGAGCCCGATGCGGGGCTCGATCCCAGGACCCTGGAATCATGACCTGAGCTGAAGGCAGAGGCTTTAACCCACTGAGCCACCCAGGCGCCCCAAAAAGAATACCATTTTAAGTAGACCTTAAACTGGAGTTCTAATTCTTCTGCATCTATGCTAAATCTTTCTTTTCAGATTTCTTTGAATTTGCATGTGTTTTCTTTTTAGTAGTGGGTGTAATTCTAACAAATTTCTGATCTCAGTTATGGCATTGAAGACAGAGTAATTGCAAAGAGCTCTATCCTCTATGCAACAAAACATAATCAATCATCATTGGTGCCTCTAGTTACATATCTTAACTACTACCTTGATTGTTTTACTTTCCAGCTTCAAAATTTGTCACTGTTTCCTCAGTACTCAAAAGATAAACTTATATTTCTTACATATATAAAAGACCCTTCAAAGTTAGTCCTTATCTAATATTACTCAGCCATCAGAAAGGATGAATACCCAACTTTTGCATCAACATGGATGGGACTGGAGGAGATTATGCTAAGTGAAATCAGTCAAGCAGAGAAAGTCAATTAACATATGGCTTCACTTATTTGTGGAACATAAGGAATAGCATGGAGAACATTATGAGAAGGAAAGGGAAAATGAAGGGGAAATCGGAGTGGGAGATGAACTATGACAGTCTGTGGACTCTGGGAAACAAACTGAGAGTTTTAGAGAGGAGGGGGCATAGGGGGATGGGTTAGCCCGGTGATGGGTATTAAGGATGGCACATATTGCATGGAACACTTGGGTGTTATACATAAACAGTGAATCATGGAACACTACATCAAAAACTAATGATGTACTGTATGGTGACTAACATAACATAATTAAAAACAAAACAAAACAAAAACAAAGTTAGTCCTTATCTGCTCTTCATCCTCTTTTCTTATCACTTTCTCTCTGTGTCTCTCTCATTCTGCCATGTTTCAGCTATATATATCTTGCAATTCCCATATCACGTGGTGTCTGTATGCACTTGGACATGCTAATACTTCTGCCTGGAATCTCTATTCCTTTCATTGACATTAAGATAACCCATAAATTTTCCAAGGACCAGCTCAAACATTACTTTCTCTGTGAAGCTTTACCTTCCTTCCCCAGGCTTCTTCTTTTAGTCATGATATACCAGGCTGCAGTAACAAATGGATCCCCAAATTTTATCATATTAGCACTGTATATTTTCTAACAGTTGTGAGAGATTTTTCAGGTTGGTGGGCTAGCTCTTCTCTAAGTTGTCATTCGAGACTTAGCTGAGAAAGCACACCAGTCTTCAGCACATGGCTTTCATGTTTCCCTGAATGTTGACACATTTTTACTATCACACGTTTAATAAAAAATTGTCTCAAGTATTTCCTCTATGTATATTCTGGGTTCTCTATTTTGTTCTATTGAAGTGTGTGTCTATTTTTATGTCAATACAATGCTGTTTTAATTACTATAGCTTTGTATATAGTTTGAAATCAGGATGTGTGATGCCTCTAGCTTTGTTTTTTTCAAGATTGCTTTGGCTGTTCAGGCTCTTCTGTGGCTCCATATGATTTTTAGGATTGCTTTTTCTATTCTGTGAAAAATGTCATTGGAATTTTGATAGGGATTGTGTTGAATCTATAGATGGCTTTGGGAAGCATGGATATTTTAATATTATTAGCCCATCCAATCTATGAACACAGATGTCCTTCCACTTATTTTTGTCTTCTTCAATTTCTGTCCTCTCAAAAATCATATTCTTTTATTTAGATTCATATGAATCTCATTATATGAAGTGGTCATTTGTTTTATGCAAATCTTTTTTTATTATGTTCATTTAGCCACCGTATAGTATCATTAGTTTTTGATGTAGTGTTCAATGATTCATTAGTTGCATATAACATCCAGCGCTCAATTCTGTATTTCATCTCAATGAAATGTTTTATAAATTTATTCGTAGATAACTAAAAATCTCCAAAATTATAACATTGCCTAATTTCTGCTTCTTGGGAAAAATTGTATTATTCTGATCAAGTCTGTTGTAAAGTAGACATACTCTACTAACTTTGTTAACACATTTTACATTTTTATATGATAATTTTGCACTCACAAAATTTTTAGTGTTCTTTCCTTGTTCAAATATTCTGTTTATGCTATGTGTGTTGGCCCTTATAAACACAGCAGCATATTTACTTACGAGCCCAAGCTGGGCATTTCTGCAGTCTATGTGTAAGTTGGCATTGTAAATGATTGGTTTTCCTCCTTCTACCAAATGGCTATAAGGCTAGTTATATATCCTCATATGCTGACCCACATTTCAATTTAGTTATTTTCCTTTTAAAGCTTCTAGAAAATGTGTAAGAATACAGGTGTATATTATGTCCTTGCTAAATTTTAACCACTTCCTGTGTGTATCAATTGCACTTTTAAAAGGTTAGCATCCTAGGTTGCCCTCAATTTTCTTTATACCACTGTCATAACCCTGATCCATGTTCACACCTTTGTTTAGTTTCTTTTACTCTAGTGAGATCTACATTGGTCTGAATATTATGCATTTCTCATAGCTTGCATCATGGTCTTCCCTTTTTAATACAAAATTCCTGGTGACATTTTGTTTAAGGGGAGCCTAGCCCTCCTGTGTGGACTACAATAAGAGCTGTTCTGGGTTTGGGGGACTTTCTAGTGTTTACCTTTTTTTTTTTTTTTTAACTCTGCATGGAATTGACGCTTTTTAGAAAGAACCAACATAAAGATTCTGGCCTGAAATTCCTTGTCTGGGACACTAAATCTGGCATTCAAGAGTACATTTTCTTGTCTTCATATTTAAATGTGTGGTGAATACTGGCTTTTAAATTAATTAATGTATTCAAAGTGTTATATAAATTTTTACTATATAACTATATAAATATATAGTAATATGTTAGTGCTATCCATAATATTGTATATAGCATATAATATGTAGTATATATAATACTGTATATTTTTGCAACTTAGATTTCATAGACTAATAAAGTATTAAACCTGGAGACAGCCCTAGAGATCATCTAACCCAAATACATATTTTTACAGATGACTAATCAGTCTCCAAGAAGGTTGAAAGTTAGGTTCACAACAGCTAGTGTGGCAGACCTGGAACTATAACACAAGTGTTCTAATCTAGTCCTCTTTGCTTTTTTTGTTTCCCTCAGTCAGTCACCAGGTACTATAGATTTTGCCTTGAAAAAGTGTTTGAATAATAGCTAACATTTATTAACAATTACTATGTGCTACATGTTTTTCTAAGTATTTTCTATGTATTTTCAGATTTAATCATAATGATAACTCAAGATGTGGGTGTTATTTTTATCCCCACTTTCAGATGAGAAAATTGAGGAGCATAATGGACTATAATGAAATGATATGCATAGTTGAATAGAAATGATACAATTGGTATCCCGAATAAGGTAATATAAGTTATAAGTAGCAATAAGCAGATTCCCAATTCTAACTCAGGCAATATGTATCCAGAACTCATATTATTATCCAATTACTTTATTGCCTTTACCCCATCCTTTTCTCTATATTTCCATCATTACTACCATAGCCCAGGTCCTCAATTCCTCCTAAAGGATTTCCTTGCCTTCTGTTCTGTTTCCTGCAATCCGTTCTTCTCATCTTGGTCTGATCAGTATTCTTAAGCCACCGTTTCATTCACATAATTATCTTTTTTCAGGAACAAGTTATGATTCCTAATTGCCCATCAGGTCAAGTCCCAAATCCAATCCCTGTTAACTTGAGTTTCTTTAGAATATGGGCTCTATTCATTGTCCAGTATAATTGTCCACTTTTTCACCAATATGAATCCTTTGCTCTAGTCAGGTGAATGGCTGGACAAAAACTGATCTCATCCAAATGAAGGGAATTTACTAGCTCATATAACTGAAAAATCCAGAGATAATTCTGGCTTCAGGCAAGGATTAATCTAACATCTTAGTGATGTTACCAACGATCTAGGTTTACTCTGAATCTCTTCTACTCTGGTTTCAATAGTGTCCATACAGGTAAGTACTGTATCTGTACAGGGTCCAGATAATAGATCTTTGGTAACTCCAGCATCTCTCCATTCCACACATATTACGTGGTTTTAAATGGCTAGAAACTTTGAATATTCATAAGATACTATCCAGTAGAAGAGAAAATCCATGTTCCAGCATTCCCAGAAAATACACAGAAGTTTACTCTGATACGATCCTTTTAGTATCTACTTTAATTACTGGGACCAGAGGAATAAAATGCAGTAATTCATTTAAGCTTGGGTTATATGCCTTTCCCTAAGGCAATAGCTAGTGCAAGGAGGATAGAATATTCTGATTGACTTAAGACAGTTATGATGCACACCTGGAGCTAGAGTCGACTCTGCCTAAAGCACTTGGCTGAGAGTTGCGGATGGAATCATTTCCCAAACAAGAATTCAGTGCTGTTGCCAGGAGAAAGGAGATAAAGAATTTTTGGAGGCAGTCAGCAAAAGTTTGCTACGGTTTCCTTCTCTTTCTCTTCAACAATTCAAATATTATCTTTCTTTGATGTTTAACTTAATTTTGTTCACTGTCTCATACCAATCTCTGAAACCATATAGCATGTACCATATTGTGTACTCTACTTGGGCTATACTGTTTTGGTACTTACTATATTTAGAACTTGAGACTCCAACAAAATTATAAGTTCATTTAGGACACAGACTAGGTCTTTTATTTCCCTTCAGACTATGTCTTCTAACTTTAGCTTCCACAGCATCTAGAACATTTCTGGGCATATATAGCCAGTGTATACAAGAACTCATTCACTTGACTTATTGACTTGTTGAGTTAGATACAACCACTTTGTTCATTCTGGTCATCCTCAAGATTGATGCTGATTTCTCTGGTTCACTCAATCATTTGGATATACACATCAATCATGAGAATAACTAAAATAAATGGATTGGCTAGACTTCAGTTCATTCATTGTGCTCTTACAGATAGATACAGCCTTGCTGATAAATAATACTTATCTGTATGTACCCAAATCATGCTTCATAGTTTAGGTATGTTTTTGAAGATGTATCTTTTTATTTAGCTATAGCTATGATTAAAACCATTTCTATGGAAAACATTCTCTAATAATTGGCTACATTTGAGTTACTGGTAAGTGCTTTCCATTTTGCAGTGTTTACTTACCTTAACTATTGTACCCTATTTGGTGTGCATCTGCCTTAACCTTTTTCTATTTCATTTTATTATATTTTTCATGTCTCATAATCAGACTTCTGGAAATCAGCATTAGCCATATTGAATGCAGTTCATCTTGTACAAATAATTCACCATTAGCTGAATTTCCCCTAAGTGGAACACTGAACTTTTTCCAAATCCATGGGACTTTTATTTTCCTATTTGAAAAATTAAGTGGATCCCAAAGAGTTGTTTTGTCCTATCTTTTTAAGATTAAATTTCTTTTTTTTAAAGATTTTATTTATTTATTTATTTGACAGACTGAGATCATAAGTAGGCAGAGAGGCAGGTGGAGCGGGGGGGAAGCAGGCTCCGTGCTGAGCAGAGAGTCCGATGCGGGGCTCGATTCCAGGACCCTGGGATCATGACCTGAGCTGAAGGCAGAGGCTTTAACCCACTGAGCCACCCAGGCACCCCTAAGATTAAATTTCTAAAAGCTAATGCAAAGATGATGTAGCTAATTAAATACTAATGGTTGATTATTTTTCAAAGTATGGTAATAGCAGGTATAAGATTTGGAATCAGAAGACCTGAACTACAGTCCCAGTTGTGCCCTTTAACTATATGATGTTAGTGAGTTCACTTATCATTTTGTAAATTTAGGTTTCCCCCTAAGTAAAATGGAGAAAATGATCTCTACCAAACTTTCAAGTGCTTCCACAAAACTTAGTGGCTATAACTACAGCAAAGGAAGTTTTGGAAAGTGACTTTTTAAAAAAGTATGATTAATTATGTCATCCCCTGCAATGGCTTCTTATTGAGCTCAAGAGTGTTGTTATGCCGAAAAGGCTCTGCATGATCTGGCTGCAGTCTCTTTGTCTGTGTTTTCCTCCTCATTCCCTCCCTATACTCTAGCTATATTCTTCCTCACTCACTACTATATCTGAAATTTTCAAGTTTTTCATGCTTCTGAAAATTTGCATAAGTTAGCCATTCTTCTTAAAGTAGTGTTTCCCTCCATTCTCCATCTATTATGATTCCTGCTCATTCTTCTAGTTTCAAGAAGTTTCACTTATTCATGAAAGCAAAGATTAAAGTTTGTTTTGTTCACTGATGTATTCGGTGTTTGGTAAATATTATTGACTGCCTGACTAAAGGAATGACACATTATTTACCCCTCTACTAAACTTTAATTTTCAGTGAATTAATCTAAGTACCATTTTCAAAATCAATGCAAATGCTAATTTAGAAACTGAGAGGGTCATAAATATATGTCTGTCAAATAATTTTAAGATTTTGGAGATACCAGTTTTAAAGCAAAATACAGAACTGTTCAGGTTAAAAGGAGGTAAGGTCAACAACAAAGATCTACACTAACAACATCTTTCCCTGAAAATTTTAGAGTAAATGAAATAAAACTTTAAGACTTTAATTTGAAAGATTTATATAGGTTAATAAAAAGCCTGTAAACACAGAGTGGGGAACCCACTTCCAAAGGCTAGTATATTGTAATCTGTTGTTTGGGAAACATAAGTTAACTAAGCATTATATTTGGCTTTTATTTCTCCCCAACTTCTACAAATCTCTGCTGTCTAATTCCGTACTTTCACCCATCAGATATTTCTTATCAGTTTTGATATTGAAAAAAATACTTAATACAAATATTGTACATTCTGGGCAGAAGACATGAATAGAAATTTTTCCAAAGAAGACATCCAGATGGCCAGAAGACACATGAAAAGATGTCCAACATCACTCATCATCAGGGAAATGCAAATCAAAACTACAATGAGATACCACATCATACCTGTCGGAATGGCTAAAATCAATAACACAAGAAACAACATGTGTTGGAGAGGATGTGGAGAAAGGGGAACCCTCTTACACTGTTGGTGGGAATGCAAACTGGTGCATCCACTGTGGAAAACAGTATGGAACTTCATCAAAAAGTTAAAAATACAACTACTCTATGATCCAGCAATTGCACTACTAGTTATTTACCCAAAGAATACAAAAATACTAATTCCAAGGGATACGTGCACCCCAATGTTTATAGCAGCATTACCTACAATAGGCAGGTTATGGAAACAGCCTAAGTGTCCACTGACTGCTAAATGGATAAAGGAGATGTGGTATATGTACATAAGGGAATATTACTCAGCCATCGAAAAGAATTAAATCTTGCCATTTACAGCAACGTGCATAGAGCTAGAGAGTATTATGCTAAGCAAAATAAGTCAGTAGAGAAAGGCAAATATCATATGATTTCACTCATGTGAAATTTAAGAAACAAAGCAAACAACAAAGGGAAAAAAGAGGTCATGAAGCTGACTCGTAACTATAGAGAAAAACTGATGGTTACCAGAGGGGAAATGTTTGGGGAATGGGTTAAATATGTGATGGATATTAAGGAGTAGACTTGCTGTGATGAGTACCAGGTGTTGTATATAAGTGTTGAATTGCTATATTGCATACCTGAAACTAATATTACACTGGATGTTAACTAACTGGAATTTAAATAAAACATTTTTAAAAACTACCTATTAAACAAAATAAAAACAAAAAAGTCCACAAATATTGCACATTCACGAAAGAAAAAATATGGAGAAATGTAGATAGAAAAAATAAAATAACATCACCCATAACACATCATCACCAGACTCTGTTTAAATGATGGCATTTAATCAACTGGACATTTCAGTAAATATATACGTACGTAGTAGGCACAAAATGGGATCATGTTATAAATAGTTATTTGGAATTTGCTTTTTAAAAAAATTGTGATAAAATGTACATAACATAAAATTTGCCATATTAGCCATTTTAAAATATACAATTCAGTTGTATTAGGTACATTCACAATTCCCAGTACTTTGTCATCATCCCCAACAGAAACTCTATACCTGTTAAGTAATAGTTAACCATTCCCCTCTCTAAAGGAAATAAAATTGTGGAACATAAGGAGTAGCATGGAGGACATTAGGAGAAGGGAAAAATGAAGGGAGAGAAATTGGAGTGGGAGACGAACCATGAGAGACATGGACTCCGGCAAACAAATGGAGAGTTTTAGAGGGGAGGAGGTGGGGGATGGGTGAGCCTGGTGATAGGTATTAAGAAGGACACGTATGGCATGGAGCACTGGGTGTTACACACAAACAGTGAATCATGGAACACTGCAACTAATGATATACCATATGGTGACTAACAAAATTTTAAAAAATAAAAATAAATAAATAAATATATAAAAAATAGAGGAAATAAAAATGGTGGCTTGTAAACATATGGAAATATATCAAACTCACTTATTATAAAGGAAATGCAAACTAAATAACTGTGAGATTAAAATTTTCCCTTTATCAGACTGGTAAATGTCAGAAAGTTTATAAATACACTTTATTGAGAACTGTCAGAGGAATCAGGCAGTCTCATGCATTGCTGGTGTGAGTTTAAAGTGGTACTTCCTCAGTGAAATAAGTCAGAGAAAGTATGATTTCACTTATATGTGGAATAAAAAAAAAAAAGAACTCATAGAAATAGGACAGATTGTTGGTTACCAGAGGTAGGGATTGAGATATGGGGGATATAGGTGAACATGGTCAAAAGGTACAAACTTCTACTTATAAAATAAGTCATGGGGATGTGATGTATGGCATGGGGACTATAGTTAACAATAATATAGTGGATATTTTAAAGGTGTAAGATATTAGATCTTAAAACTTCTCATCACAAAAAAACATGTAACTATGTGAGATGATGGATGTTAGAGTTATTGTGGTAATCATTTCACAGTATATACATACATCAAATAATGTTACATACTTTAAATTTATACAATATTATATGTCAACAATATCTTAATAAAACTGGAAAAAATCACCTTGGCACATCTTCAATGAAGGAATTTTGAAAATAACATATGAAAAATAAAAAGGGACAGACCATTTGACTTGGAAATTCCACTCCTATTTAGCTTACAATTATAGTCACATATGAATGGAATAATTACTGCAGCCTTCTTTGTACTTGTAAAATTTTGGAAACAACCATCAGAGAGAACTAGGTAAATTATGGTACATCTATATAATTGAACACTGTGCAGTTACTAAATGTGGTAGCTCAATATGTAGTTATATGGATAGATATCCAAGATATTTTTTAGGTGAAAAAAAGCAAGATGCAGAGCAGTGTAGTATGCTACCATTTGTGTGGGCTTAAAGGAACCAATAAATATAAAATCTTTGAAAGTACAGAGTGGTGTCTGGAAAGATACATAAGAAACTTGTATTACTCCAGGGAGGTTGCGGTACACAGTAGAAAGGGAGACTTAGCAAGTTATCTCTACATTATTCACTCAATGGCCTACCTTTCACTACTGGCCATGGTTCATGCAAGATACTGCTTCTGTCATACATTAAATATTTGTATATCCTCGGCTCTGGCCTGGTCTACTGTATTCTATGGATTTACCACTCTAATACCTCACCAGCACAACACTGTTTCAATTAGTCATTCAATTTTTAACGTTAAAAAAATACCTGCTATGGTAAATTTCTCTTCACTCTCTCTCTTTTGGTTGTTTTTTATTTCTTTCTTTTTAAAATTAACATATAATGTATTATTTGTTTCAGGGGTATGGGTCTGTGATTCATCAGTCTTACACAGTTCACCTTTCTCTTTTTTTTTCTCAAAAATGTCTTTCACAGAAGGACTGAATAATCTCTTTGTTAGGAACCCCTTTCCCCAATACTACTGGGATTTGACTGAAATTATTTAAGATTTATGCATTATTTTCCCTTTATTCATTCTATAAATGTTTGAGAGCTTACTATGTGCCAGACACTGTCATACATGCTGGGAATAAGTGAACAAATCAATCAATAAGTCAAACAAGATCATTGCTCTTCAGGAGCTTACATTTTAGTTAGTAGTTGTGGTGCAAAGATAGGTAATAAGTAAATAGATATACAAACAGGATAAGCTCAGATAGGAATGAATGCCATAAAAACATTTTAATAAGGCAAGATGATATGAATATCTGTTTCAGCAAATGGAGAGGGATCTTCTAGATCAGGTGGCCTGGGGAGTTGATGCTTAGTTTAAATGACCTGAGTGATGAGAAGAAGCCTTATGAATATCTGGAGGATAAATATCCCAAGCTGAACTTAGAAATCAAGAGTTCTGCTTTGTACCTTTCAAGTTTAATATGCCTAAGATTGATTCATCAGTGAGACAATGTCAAGTAGGTAGTTGGAAAAATGACTCTGGCAGTCAGGGGAAGCGTCAGGGCTGGCATCATCAATATATAAACAGTATTTGAAATTACAGGAGAGGGTGAGTTCAGTTGGGAAGAAAAGATGATTAAGGACTAATTCCTTCAGGGGTTCTGGGCAGGAGAACCCAGAGAGGGAGACTGAAAAGGATCAAGCAGTAAGGTAGAAACAAAAACAGGAGAAGGCTGCTGCATAAATGCCAGGAGAAGAATGTGTTTCAAGAGGGAAGGAATGGTCACATGTTTATACTCCTAAATCTTTCCATTGACAAACATAATACATCTCTCAATTCAAGTCTACTTTTGTATCTTTTCTGTTTCTCAGTGAAGTTTAGTGGTTTTATTTACAAAGGTCCTTAACACACTCAAAAAATATTTAGTTTTACTCTGACTACAAAAATTACTCCCTTTGGCTTTGGTCTGGATTTATTTTGCAAGAAAATCCATCTGCAACTTGATATTTATAGTGTTATCACTGATAGCTTGAATATCTATGCTGCACTTTTCTATTGTAGGCATTATTTTAAAAGATTTTATTTATTTATTTGACAGAGATCACAAGTAGGCAGAGAGGCAGGCAGAGAGATAGGAGGAAGCAGGCTCCCTGCTGAGCAGAGAGCCCAATGCGGGGCTCAATCCCAGGACCCTGGGATCATGACCTGAACTGAAGGCAGAGGCTTTAACCCACTGAGCCACCTAGGTGCCCCTATTGTATGTGTGTTTTTAACTGACTTTGGCTTTTTATATTTCTAGTCAAACTTCATTGTGAATGATTTGCTCTTTATCTTGGAATTCAGAAGATTTTAACCCATGTGAATTCTTTTAAGCGGAAAATATTTTTATTATTCATGACAGTAAGTCATGTTCATTGTACAAACAATACAGAAATGTGTAAAGTAAAAAGTGAAAGTCACCAGGAGTACCACCCTTCAAAAACAAACTTCATTAATTGTTTTGTGTATACCCTTCTATATTTTTATGCCTACATGAACTTATATATATACATTTTTTCTTTACAAAATGGGATACTATATATTACATATTATATTACATTCAACATGCCTTCCCTTACAGTATATGGTGATTATCTTTCCATGGTAATATATAGAGTTCCAAATCATTCTGTTTCTTTAACCAAATAGAGATTCACTGATTGTTAACAACTTACTCCACTTACTCTGTCATTTGTACATACTCTTTCCATTTTCTCTCTATTTCTGTTTTTTTCCTTGGTACTATTTTGGAATAAGTTGCATCATGGCCTTTTACTCCTAGAAATAATTCACTGTATATTTCTTAAGAATAGGTATATTCTCTTATATAAGAGTATACTTTCTAAATTCAGTAAATATAACATCAAAACAATGTTTTTTCCTAATGACTCAGCCATATCATGTTTGTGTTAATTGACCCCAAAATACCTACCCCTTTTAATATTTGCTTTTCTTCCACTAGAGGAGCCAGTTTGGGATCAGGTATTGAAGTTAGCTGTCATGCTATTTTTGTTTTTGATGACATTGACAATTTCAAAAATATAGTCCCCTTCACTCTTTTTTAACAAGTGGTTTCTCTTTTGGGTGTATGTTTTCATAATTTAGTTTATACATTCCTAGCTAGAATAGTACTTAAGTGATGCTATGTTCTACTTAAGATGCCATATCTGGGGGCATACAATGCCCATCTGTTTTTCCTTGGTGATGTTACTTGTGATCATCTAGTCAAGGTGTTACATGATTTTTCTAATGTGTAATTAGTATTTTCTCCTTGAAAATAATTAACAATGCATAGGAAGATATTTCAAAACATGAAAATATCACTCCACAAATATTTTCCCTAGATTTAGCATCCATTGATGATTCTGGCTTGGACCAATCTTTATCATAATGATTGCAAAATCATAATTTTCAAATTCCATCACTCCCTTCACATTTACCAGACGGCACTCAGCATTCTAGGTAAGCAAGACACCTCCCTTCCTCTCTGATTTATTTATTGATCTGTCTAATTATTATCAGTGTGGATTCATGGATTCTTACTTCTCAATATTTTTTTGGCTTTTAAAAAGATTTATTTATGAGAGAGAGAGAGCGAGCGAACATAAGGCAGGGGCAGAGGGAGATGGAGGGAGAAAATCTCAAGCAGACTCCCTGCTGAGCGTAGAGCCTGATGCAGGGCTTGATCTCACAACTGTGAGATCATGACCTGAGCCAAAGTTAGGAGTCAGATGCTCAATGGACTGAGCCACCCAGGTACCTGTTATTTTTCAGTTTTCTAATTAATCACTCTCCTTTTTTTTTTTTCTAGCCTTAATTTGTTCCAGATTTGACCATTGGTATCTCCTTCAAGTTGGCTCCTACATACTTTTGACATGATTTTATCATTACTTTAAAGAACTTCCTTGCTTTCTGGCATAAAAATGTATATGTAAAGCTCTGTTTGTACCAAATTTGCCCCATCTCTGAAATCAGCCATTTATCTTATTCCTTTTAGTACTATTTTCTTTTCAAAGGTTGGATATTATTCAACTGTATGAACATAGCATAATTTATTTAAACTTTTCCTTGTGATTGGACAATTTAGGTTGCCTTTAATTGTTTCATTATTATAACTGCAGCTAGGTGCTCTATTTGTACCTAAAGTGAATTGTAGTTAGAACCAATGTGTACTACAAAACCAGTGTTTGTAGATCAAAATACCTTTAAGGGGAACTATTTGCATGAATTAATACGCATAGGGACTTCAAAATTTTCTTTTGTTGCCTGATGAACGTGGTTTTGTTGTTCTTGACTAGGGTAGAAGGAAGCAGAAAATAAAGATAATGGATAGGTGAATACATTTGGAAAATGCTGTACATCATTACAGACCCAAGTTGAAATTTTGTGGCCCCACATTATAAGAACATCAAAAAATAAAAAGAAACAAAATTAAACATAGATTTTTAATTTGATTAGGTAAGGCCATTCATATAAAGTGAGCATGAAGGTGGAAAGATCATAAGGACACTTTTTATTTGTAGTTTCCAGTACGGACATATTATTATCACATTTAAATTATGGCATAATAACTCATAATTTAAAAGCCATGGAAACTGTTTATTTGTGAAGTTCCATGCCTCGTTTTTTTTTTTAATTTAAATTTTATTTTTATTTTTTTTAAAACATATAATATATTTTTATCCCCAGGGGTACAGGTCTGTGAATCGCCAGGTTTACACATTTCACAACACTCACCATAGCACATACCATCCCCAATGTCCATAACCCCAACCCCCCTCTCCCAACCCCCATCCCC
>NW_019154167.1:0-18460 GCF_002288905.1 Enhydra lutris kenyoni | reverse complement strand
TTTCTGTTTCTAGAATTGCAGTTCTTCTCTTCGATCTCCCGTTGGATTTGTAGGTGTTTGCAATCTTTAGATAAGCTATCTAGCTGATCTCCCGCTACCTGAAGTAGTCTCAGCCTGCTACTTTTCCGCCATCTTGACTCCAACCTCCCATGCCTAGTTTTGAAATAACCTGATCCTTTGAAGTTTGGAACCTTTATTGAGTTCAGTGACCTGTTTTTCCTTGATCCCTTCTCCAGTAAACACTAGTACTGTGAGCAGGAGCTGGAAAAGTTGATAACTTTAAAACCAATTAATAAGGGGAAACTACTCCATAAGCACATGGATGAAAGTGGGTGAGTGTGAAGTTGATCACATGATTTATAAAGTTGGCAATTTATGGTTACGTAAAGTGAATCGCACATTTGTGAATAGGGCTGAGATAAAACAAATTATCTCCTTTGTATATAATTTATGTAAGGAATTATGGAACGGTGTGGAAGTAGATAGGTTGTTATGTGGAATATCTGATAATTCTTCTGATGTCTTTCAATAACTACCAATAAAGATTCCTGGAAATAAGAAGTGGTCTTCCCTGATACCTGGAAGTCTTCAAGCAAAATGCCCTCCTAGTTCAGAAGTGGAGAAAACAATAAAATTTCCTTTCCCCATATTCTCACATGGCAACTATATCTTTGCTTATCCATTCAGACAGAATTAATTATTTATGTACTGGGATCTTGTTTATAAAATGATCCAGTCTTTCCTCTTTTTTATCCAGAGTGCACATTGAAGGGAAGAAATGGTTCAATTAAGTCAAAGTCACTATTCCTTTATGCCTTCAAATTATTTTCTTCTATGAACCATACTCTTGGAAGGAACTGAAACCATCCCTTAGATCATACTGTAAGATAAGCAATTACATTCAGGGTTCACTCCCTCCGTGTACAATAAAGGAGATATTTCAATCTCTATGCCTTGGCTATTTGATGAGTTTCCCCAAATCTGAAGGTGAGAAAATGGACTTTGGAAAAAACCTACCTGGATTTGAGTCCCACCTCTACCATTCACTAGCTATATGATGTTAGTCTTTCTGTGATATTGTCTCCTCATCTATGAAATAGGAATGAGGATTTACAGTGTAGACAAGATGTCATAGACTTGTTTCTCCCTGATCCTACTCAATACATACCACTTTTAAGCCAGCAAATAATGCAAGAAGGTAATTCTAAATAATGGTAAGAGGAAGAGGAATTGGTTTGGGACCTAAGGACTAGCAAAACAACATAGGGACAGTACATACAACCCACCGAACAGAGGAAGGTGACCCAAGTGCAGAGTTTCCCGAGTCCCACCCTAGTGACAAAAGGCAGTCCAGGTAGATTTATTTATTCTCTGATTAAACAGAAGTCCCACTAACAAGACCAGGCAAGCCCAGAAGCCAAAGCAATGAGGATTAACTGTTTGACAGTCCTGCTAACAATGGGAAGCCAGGTGAAGTGTTCTTCCTGAGATTGGGCCAGAGATTATACTCTACCACTGAGAAATACTGGAGTGGCAGGCACCAGCAAGAGGGGCCCCATCACTAAAGTGGCCTGGCTTGGGAAGACTTTTTGTTCTTACAGACCAGAGGCTTCCATTTACTGCCCAGAGGCACCTGGGCAGATGGATGGCACCAGCAAGAGAGACCATACCACAAAATGTGTCCAGGTCTGTAGTCCTTTAATCTCCTGGGTCTGAGACTCCCTGTCTCTCATGGGGGGAGAAATCTTACTGGATGAACTCTTTATAGAGTGGAAATGACAGAAAATAGAATTTGTGAACTTGCAGATAGACCAATAGAAGTCACCTAACCTGAACAACACAGAGAAAGAAAATGGACTGAAATCAACAACAGAAAGAACAGTCTCAGGAACCTGTGGGGCAAAAACAACATATCCAACACTCTTATTGTCAGAGTCCCAGAAGGAGAAGAGAAGGAAGTGAAGCTGAAAATGTATTTGAAAAACTAATGGCTAAAAACTTCCCCAGTTTGGCCAAAGAGACAATACTATAGGTTCAAGAAGCTGAATGAACCCCAACCAGGATAAACCTAAATAAATCCATGTCAAAATAATAAATTTTCAAAAACTAAAATGGTGATTATAAACATTGGGTCATCATGCAGATTAATAGTGTAATTTATGGAAATTGCCTAGGGCATAGCAAGGGGTCAAATTATGTGAACTACTTTTTTTAAAAAATGTGAACTGTCATTATAAGCTCTTTTCTTTATTGTCTCAATTGACATTCAGATACATTCCTTAAATCTTTAAGAAGGGTACACATATCAATAGGCCCAGAAGCAGAGGTTTCTTTCCACATCTTCTAGATTTCATAACTTTCAGAATCTGGATGTCTAGTTTCTATTTCTGGGAGGAAGGGCAGGGCAGGAAGAAAGCAAGGTAAATAAACTGCAGACCTAGTAAGTGTCCTAGTAGAAAAGAGATGGTGTACCTAAATGGTGTAATTGAGGGACGTTTATTAAAGGTACTGTTAGCAGGTGTGGGCAGGTACAACAAAGTTGTACCAACAAAGGTTGGTACAAGATCCTAGAACTAGAAACAGTGGGGAGCTTTTAAGCCCAGAGGGGCAAGAGGTCTGTACTGTGACCAGAGTCCATTAAAAGCTGTATGAAAAGGCTGCCTGATGGAAAGTATGGACTTTGATTGCCTTAGATAAGTCTTGGCGATCCAGAAAGGAAGTAACTTGGGAAATAAATATCCTGATCTCACTATGATGCCCTTCAAATATCTGCTAGTATCTCCCATTGGCCAAACCTATTGGGAAGCCAGAGGACAAGATTACCTGTTGATGCAGCCAAGAAAGCCCAGTTACCCCGGCCACAGAGCAGGATGGAAAAGGGTGGGAATGGATCTGGGGGAGCAATAGAAATAGCTACCTCAGGACTTTTGAGTCTAACAATCATTCCTGCCCTAATTAACATCAATTATTTTATTCAATAACCAGAATTATTTCCTTGTTGGCTAGTCACGTGAGAGAACAAGACCTTGAGGAGGGAGAAGAGTGAATGGGAGATTGTTTTTAGTATAAATCAGTCTCTAGGAGGACATCCTGGGGTTGCTTTGAATTTACGGAGACAATGGGATAATACAATGGCCATAGAGAGTGGCAAAGAGAGGCTAACTGGAAGTGCCAGTGGGGATCAGAAAAGATAAGAAGGATCAAAACAAATTTGGCATAATCTGCAATTTTGCCATTAGCCCTAGTGATCATCCAAACCTCCCTGCCTCATTTCCTCTGAACACATTAACTGATACTCTATACAAAATGAATACGGATAGCTGCCTGAATCTTGGCTCAAAGATTTCAAAGCTTAATGGTATCTCAGGAATGACAAATGTTAGAACCTTTCGAATTTTGAAAAGATAGGTTTACATCTGCCAAAGCAACTACAGAGAATAGATTTACAGTTAGTGGTTTTAAAGCAGGAATTTCCTCTATACACATATTATCAGAGCTCAGATTCTATTAAATATACCCAAATGTGCTTGCTTGAACACTGATAGTTATCTTAAAACCAAGTGATTAGAACCTTATTGTGGCTACTCAAAAGACAGCTTCTCTTATGGATGCAAATCATCATTACATGATTTTGAAGCTACATTTGTAACTGTCATTAACAAAAGAGGCACATGATTGGCTGTAGTATGTCCTGTGGTAGTCTTGCAATCTAATATTTTAATACAGAAACTAGAGGTCTCAAAGCACGTGAAAGAGGTATCTGCAATTCAAGGCAGCTTATGAGTTCTTGAGTATCTCTCTTCTAATAGCAAATAAAAAGGCACAAATTTCTAGCTACTGATTAAAAAAAATCCTTAAATTCAAAAAAAATTTGGCTTTCTCCACATCTCAAGTCTCCTATCCTGGGAATAATCCCCTTTGGCTCTGTGTGATTTTAAGAGCAAAGAATACTATATTTCCACTGTCTAAACATTGATTCTAACTGGCTTATTAATGTTTTACTGAAAACTATGGATAAGGCCACATTATTAGGTTCATAATTTTATTTTTTTTTAGATTTTATTTATTTATTTGATAGAGAGAGACACAAACAGGGGGAGTGGGAGAGGGAGAATCAGGCTTCCTGCTGAGCAAAAAGCTCAATGTGAGACTTGATCCCAGGACCGTGGGATCATGACCTGCCTGAGCTGAAGGCAGACGCTTAGTGACTGAGCCACCCAGGTGCCCCTAGGTTCATAATTTTAAGTAAGAAATAACTCTTTTGTGTTCACTCCCTTTTTTGGAGGTGACAGGGAATGTTTCCCCCAGGCTTTGTTTTATATTTTAAGGTGGGTGCCAGACAGAAAGGAGACATCAAATATTTTATGAATAATCAAATGAAATCAACATATCTGTAATGAACAAAAGCCGAAAAGCAGAATGATATATGAAAATTTTAACTCCATTTATCAGAATAAATTTCAAGATGAGAAGCAAAATGCATATATATTTCCCAATGTCTGTCCTTTACTGTTTATAAACATAGCTCTCCAATCAGAGATAGACTTTTTTATTACTGAAATCTCAAAATCTTTACCAACGTCATACATGATGAAAAAGTCACTGTTGCAGCCCTTTGAGAGAGCAGTTTGAATATTTCTTAGTAGGTATTTACCTAAGGGAGAGGGAAACATGTTATTACAACTATTTATCTATTCATAACTGCCCAAACTGAAAGGAACCCAGATATCCATCACATAGTGAAAGGAGAAACAAACTCTGATTGATCCAGGCATACAATGGAATACAAATTCAATAATAAGAGAAACAAACTATTGACATATGCAACAACATGGATGAATCTCAAATTTGTGCTGCTAAGTGAATGAAACCAGACTCAAAAGACTACATATTCCATTGATATGACATTTTGGAAAAGGAAACAACTATAAGAACAATAAATCAAATGAGTAGCTGAGGGAGGAGGAGAGGTTGACTACAAAGGGAACATTATGATTGTAGTTCCATAGCTGTATACATTTGTTAAAATTCATAGATTAGTACACCAAAAGGGTAAATTTCACTGTATCTCAATGACTCTAGTAAAACACGCTGCAAGATATTAAATTAACCATTACAGTGAGCAATTATTCCAAGATGATTAAGCATTTGGTGAAGTTTCTTGGTCCTTTGCTTCTCTTCTTGTCCACATTTTAGTTGGTTACTGGTGAATTCATGCTTCTACCAAAGAGTGATGGAAGCTAAATGAGAATGGAGTAAAATCTCAAATCAGTTGATACTTATTAATTATGCAAAGTATAGAGGTAAATATAGGAAAACAAAGGTATAAAATTAGATTATGGGGGTATGATCTGGATTTCAATGATCTATCCCCTGTGGTTCTGAAACAGGAAACCCAAAGAGCTTTTGTTCATGTGAATTTTATCCATTAATATCTACTGTATTGGAAATTAAAACTGAGGAAGGTTAAAGTATTTCTTTCTTTTTTTTTAAAGATTTTATTTATTTATTTGACAGAGAGAAAGATCACAAGTAGGCAAAGAGGCAGGCAGAGAGAGAAGGGGAAGCAGGCTCCCTGCTGAGCAGAGAGCCCGACGTAGGGCTCGATCCCAGGACCCTGGGATCATGACCTGAGCCAAAGGCAGAGGCTTAACCCACTGAGCCACCCAGGCGCCCCTAAAGTATTTATTTCTTAATTCAGTAGTCATCATGTTCATTTAAAATGAGTAACAATAATCCCATTATATGTTCACATAATATATATTTGTAGGGGCATCTGGATCCTTTAGTCAGTTAAGCATCTGTCTCTTGATTTTGGCTCAGGTTATGATCTCAGGGTAGTGAGATTGAGCTCCATGTCAGGCCTCGTGCTCAACAGGGAGTCTTCTGGAGATTCTCTCTCTCCCTTTCCCTCTGCCCTTCTCCCTGCCTCTCCCTCCACCCCTTTCATCCTCTCTAAAAAAATAATAAAATAATATATATTTGTAAAAAATAGCTATGTTTTCAAGAATTATAAAAGTATTAAAGTGAGATATTATCTTACATTTTTGCAAATCTCTTTAATATCTGGCTTAATAAAAGACAGCTGGATTCTTTATCTGCTTCTGCATCCAAACTGTTGTGATATCCCATGCCACTGTAAACTACTAAGAGGATGAGAGTAAAAAAAGACAAGCTTTTAATATTGTTATGAGAATAAGTTTGATCTCATGGGCCCACTGAAAAAGTATTGAAGACACAAGAATCCCCAGACCACACAGGATAACAATTCTATACTATTGGTATGGGGGAAAAGACACAGGATTTGTGAAATACCTACTACGAGCCAGGCACTGTGCTTAGTACTTTGCATACATTATTTGTTATTATCCCCATTTTGTAGGTGAGGAGACAGGGGTCAGGGCCATTAAGAAGTTCAGATCACACAGGTAGTTAACGGCAGGGTTGGGATTGAAACTTAGGCCTTTCTGCCTCTAAAGCAGGGGCTTTCATCAGTGTATCCCAAACCCATTTTTACTGATAAATTAAGTGTGGCCATAGAACCTGCTTCCATCCAGTGGTTGAAAGAAATAGGACTTTGCATTATTGGAGCAACTAGAGATTTTATATAATTACTATTTTAGTTCATGTATTTAAATTTTATTCCTGAAATATTGAAGGGAATTAATGACTCTGAGGAAAAGCATGCATTAATGCTTGTAGGAAGTGCATTCCAAACTCTCAAAATTCTTTCTTTCCCTGTCTTTTCAAATCCAGAACCCTAGTGCCCTCCAACTACCTTTTCATCCCTCAGAGTCTTGCAGGAAGGAATTGATAAAAACTAATTCTCACTTAGGTAGCAGGGATTTAAAGATACTTCTCTGAGGAGTATTTTTACTACCTGAAGATGGAGAAAGGCTCTTATTCATTTTTGTAACCCCAGCAACCTGTACACTGTCTGGAACTGTCAGCGTTCAATAAATATTTGTTGCTTTTATAGACTAACGGAAAGTAAAAAGCCAAAAAAGGTGTTCTTACAACCAAAGAAAAGGGTGGAACTTTAGTCATCCACAGAGGAAATAAGTTTATTGTACCCTACAAATGACAGCATCCAGAAAACTACATACTAACTACATGGGAAATCATTTGCTTTCATATAAATGCCCTTTACATTCAGTTTTGATATGATTGTTCTAGAAAATCTAAAAGGTAATTAAAAATAAGTTGTTAATTACCAACATTAAAGCTAACATTTTTCTTTACATTATGATGATGATGATGATGATGATGTTGGCTTTCCTCACAGGTGTTGGAAGTTTGAAGTGAGAGTGTAACTCCATTTCAGCTAATGGTGATGTTTTTAATTATGTCTCTCATCAGTGGTTTGTCTTTATTGTAGCTTCTGTAGTAATCAAAAGAAAGCTCCTAGTCATCTTCTCCATTTGTTCCATTTGGAAGTTTGATCTAACCTGAGAGGGAAGAGGACTAGTCATTGTGGAGAGGATCAGAATCAGGGCATAGCACATAATATGTGTGTTCTACTATAAACTAGTCTCTGCCTGATATCAATATCAGTTTTGTCTCTAGCTAAATTATGTTTACATTGCATGCAGTGTTTTAAACCTGCAGATGAATAATGCAAATGACAATTGTGTTCAGTGATTAAGGAAATATGTTTTTAATTTAAAATTTGAAAATAACCATGTTAAAAGTAATAGCTTCCATCCAGATCTCATCCTAAAAATACGGATGGAGATTGGCTCATAATTCAGGCAACATTATTAAATCTTTGTTGTGTTGTTTGCAATTCTTTCTAACATTCTCTTTCACAATTTTAAACCCAATACTGAGTTGTCCATCTATGAAAAGTGATTGACAGACAAGGTTATTAAGCTTGTCTTGTTGGTGTGGCTGCTGTCTTAGAAAAATGAAAAATATTAATTTCCTATCAATCTCCAGGAGAGATGACTGTTGTTATAAAGTTTAAGGGACAACTTGGCCTATCCACGTGCTTGTCAGTAAAGTACCAGTCTCAGAAGAATTCAGGTATTAATTATACAAGTTTCTTAGATATTTGGAATCCATTATCACTGGCAGACACTTTCTATGCATACTGATGTCTTATTTCCACTCTGGGCCTTGGATCTCTTATTAAGATGGGCAAAATAGTTATCATATATGTGCCAAAATTACCCTGGGCAAGGTGTATTCTAGATCATAGAGAATATTTAAATGTGATCAAGGCTTTCTTTTTCATCACTGTAGTATATAATTTGAATTACTGAGCTAATTGTATTCAGATAAGTAATTGTAGGTTTGAAGTAATAGCATGCTGTGGATCTTGCTAAGAGTGTTTCTCAAACAGCAGAAATGGCTAATCTTTTATAGTCGCTTCTAACCACTAATTTTCTCCCTAAAAGCCCACCTTGGACTAAAGGGGTATGTGAAATGTTTGTTCTGTACTCCTGATATTTCCTATCATGTAGAGAAATGGCTGTCCCTGTGATGCACTTGGCCTCTCTCCATCTTTTTGCTACTCTTCTCCATGAGAGGTGGAGTGATACAGTTAATGGCTTTGGAAGCAGCAATTGGATTTGATTAGACTCCCCTCTTCTTTTTGAAAGTGAGCTACATCCTCTTTTGTTCTTCATTTGCTCTTATAAAAAGACTCTCCACACATTTCATGGGGAGCAGCCTGATCTCATACAACATTGCCTGTGTCTGGGTGGATATCTCTGTTAATTCTGGAATTCAGTATCTGGAAACCCTCTTGACCAATATCATGAGCTACATCTTCCAGCCTTTCTCTTATCAGTAATAAAAGCTCATTGTTTTGTCTTATTTCACAATAGATGCAGATTTCAGGCAGGGAAGGGACAACCTTTTAAGATGCCAACACTAACCTGTGTCATCTACCTACCAAACCATTCTTTCCAGTGCTCACTATTCTTCCATTTACCTGTCCATTCATCAGTTCCATTCTTGTTCTACCTACCTTCCCACCAAACTATATTATATCTGAAACAACTGAAGTTATCACTATGTTTACTTGTATGTAGTATAACCTAGGATCTTAGATGGAAAGAACTCAACATCCTAGCAACTGAATAAAAAATCAATAATGATTTTCAGGGAGAGTTTTCCCTTTGGCATTGTGAATTTAAAATTGTCCTGATCTCCTTGCACAAGGGAATAGGTACTGAGGGAAAAGAAGTGATTCCTTTCATGAGCACTAAAGTTATCTGAGACTTTAAAACAAAAAGAAAATTAATCTCATAAAATCTCCAGTTACCTCTAGTGTGGAGTAATTGGACTACTCCTCCTCACTTCCAATATATTTTCTTTTTAATTTTATTTCCTTCATTGAATGTTATCTCCAATGGACTTTGGAATCTTATTTTACTCTTAGTAGGTTAAGAATATGAAGAAAGGTTGGGTGGAAGCACATGGTGTGATTTCCTTCATGACTTCCTCCTCTGGATGTCTCTTAGGTTCATGCCACTCTAAAGAATGCCATGATAGAGGGGCACATGCTTGTAAATTGTCAAGGCCAGTGGATATGACCTGGCCAGAATGTCATCTCCATGCCGCCATGAATTTCGGGGATGGCAGAAAGTAGATATAGTCTATGACATCTTTAGATCTGAAAATTCAGATACAAGCAGCATTCATTCTATTCCTCCTTATGTGTGACTGTACTAAGTATAGTGGTGAATATGAAGATGCAGCCCACCTAGGAGCAGTGTATTCAGTTGCACAGCCCTGAAATTTTCTTAACGCTATCTTAGAGTTCAGAGTGTGTATCAGGGATGCCCAGAATTCCAGAAACTTGCAACACATGCAGAGGGCTCCCAGGGCCTAGGATTTGGGCTCTGGATCATGTAGCATGAGGTATACACTTTAAGGACTGGTTTTTGAACTTGAAACCCTACAGTTGGAAGAACCTTAGAGATTAGCTAGACTAGCTTCCAACTCCATGTAGAAATTTCCACTACAGTACCCCTTAGAGGTAGTCATGCAGTCTCAACTTCAAGATCCCCACTATCCCCAGTAATTCCTAGCCCAACAAGGCAGTTTGCTATGTGCTTATAAAAATTTTGTATAAAATTGCATGTTACTTGTGTATTCATGTGCGTAATTTAAATGTTTATTTAAAAAACATTTTTTTTTCTACAAAGTACTGAACGGAAGCTCATATTACCAGGACAAGAGAAAATGTGGCATATTGTGGTTTTTGAAAGAGTTGGTTACCAATGGTGACTATAAAAGATGAGGATTCATGTAGAATCTCAACCCAAAATGAGAGAAGAAAAATCCTTTGGATTTCTCTAGTACCTTGCAGGAAGTATACTTCTTCCTAGAGCTAAGCACTAGCTGTGCTACCAAAAGCCCTCTAGCTGCCATGCTTGTGGAGTAGGCAAAAGTTGTACAGAACATCTCTCTGGATTTCATATTATCAGGGAGGGTGAAAAACATTTGCAACAATTGAGGCAACATTAATAAGAGAAAACAAAGGAGTTTTAGATTTTAATAACATAGAAAGAACTCAAAGCTTAGGCAAGATTGCCAGCCTTTCTAATTTTAGCAACTATGCATTTGTATCCACAGGTCCTAAAACAATGGCCTGCTCAATTTGAATTTTGGTTGAATGCGTCACAGATGAGGAAAAAGAGAGATACCCTCCCCCTGCTGACCCAGTGAGGTATTTACGTTCAATAGGTGTAAAGTGTTTTACCCCAAGCATGAGGCTTGATTTTTTAAAAATTGTTTTTTTAAATTAACATATAGTGTATTATTTGTTTCAGGGATATGGGTCTGTGATTCATCAGTCTTACACAATTCACAGCAGTCCCCATAGCACATACCCTCCCCAAAAGTCCATCACTCCACTACCCCATCCCTCCCACCCCCCTCCCCTGCAGCAACCCTCAGTTTGTTTCCTGAGATTAAGAGTCTTTCATGGTTTGTCTCCCTCTCCTTTCATCTTGTTTCATTTTTTTCCTCTCTTCCCCTATGATCCTCTGTTGTATTTCTAAAATTCCACTCATCAGTGAGATCATATGATAATTATTTTTCCCTGATTGACTTGTTTTGCTTAACATAATACCCTCTAGTTCCATCCACATCATTGCATATGGTGAGATTTCATTTTTTTTAAGAAGCAGCAGCATCTGAGGATCCATAGGACAAAGATGCCATGGCTAAAGTTATCAAAGAAGTAGGGGGCAGTGGAAGAAGGGTTCATAGAAAAGGAAGAGGAGGAGAGGAATCACTGTACCACTGTAAATAGACACAGACATAAATATGTATGAAACATAATAATGGATATGTGACTCTAATCACAATGGAGCGAACCAGACTGTCTTGAAAAATGTAAATTATAAGAAGGATTCCTAAGCACAATTAGAAACAAAGTTATGTCCTACAAACCCTCAGGGTCTTGGTCACTAGGATTTTTCTTTGAAAGCACAGAGGCAGTTGAGAGTAACTCAAATATAGGCAACCTTAATTTGGGATGTGCCATAGAGCCTGCAGAGACTTAACAAAAGCTGTTGATTATTACCTATTCCTAGTGATCCTTTGACACCATCAGAAGATCAGGGAGATACCTTTAAAGATTGTGGAATTTGAAGTAGTGAATCGAAAGGCCTGGGAACCTAAGAACACAGGTTCTTTTTTGTTTTTCTATTTCTTTTTTTCAAAGTTTGGGCCTTTGGAAGAAGTGCGAACAGGATCTAGAAGATAGCTTCCTGGTGTATAGATTGTGTCAAATAACAGAAATTGTGCAGATACGCTTCAAAGTCTAGTTATAATGGAGGATAGCAGGTATGACAGGAAAGGGAAAACTAAGATTAGGAGTTACCTGGTAATTAACATGAGAAAGCTAATGCCCAGACACAGTATGTGTAATCAAGTAAAATTTGTATTAGAATGAATAACACTAAACATGAGCTCATTAGGATCTTTCAGACTTGATGAAATAGAACTTCTACTTCGAAGTTGGAGTGGAAGGCTAATGGGAAGGCCTACTGCATGAGGTCTTGGAGCAGAGTTACATCAATACTATGTACACCTGTCTGAAAATCTGTGAATCGTGCTGTCAAAAAGGAGAGCTTGCTGGCATTCTCTGGTCAGTTCCACCAATGTTTTTTCCCTCATTCTGTTTTTTTAAAGTTTTTATTTTAATTCCAGTTATTTAATATTCCACTGGTCATTCTTTTTTTTTAAGATTTTATTTATTTATTTGACAGACAGAGATCACAAGTAGGCAGACAGGCAGGCAGAGAGAGAGAGAGAGAGGAGGAAGCAGTCTCCTTGAGAGGAGAGAGCCCGATGTGGGGCTCGATCCCAGGACCCTGAGATCATGACCTGAGCCAAAGGCAGAGGCTTTTAACACACTGAGTCACCCAGGTGCCCCTCCACTGGTCATTCTTAAAATACATACAGACCTGTGTTTGAGGAGAGTCATCAAGATGAAGGGACTCAAATGAATGTCTTATGAAGATCAGAGGAAGGAACTAGAAATGTGGAAATAACAAAAGGACAATAGGCTTTGGACTTGGAAGTTGATCCCAGCTCTGTCACTTACTGGCTGTGTGACTTGGGCACTGAGCCTCAATCATTCAAATCAACGAATGTTTATTGAACTTCTGCCATGTGTCAGGCAGTGGGCTAAGCACCGGGTCTATGATGGTGATGTATACAAGCCTACTCCTTGTCCTTATGGAGTCTTAGTTTCTTTAAGAGTAAAATGGAGTTGGGGCACCTGGGTGGCTCAGTGGGTTAAAGCCTCTGCCTTCGGCTCAGGTCATGATCCCAGGGTCCTGGGATCGAGCCCCGCATCAGGCTCTCTGCTCATTGGGGAGCCTGCTTCCTCCTCTCTCTCTCTGCCTGCCTCTCTGCCTACTTGTGATCTGTCAAATAAATAAATAAAAATTAAAAAAAAGTAAAATGGGGTTCATAATAGCACCTACCTGATAAAAATCACTATGAGGATGAAATGAGATGGTACACAATTCACTTGGGGAGTTTGGCTTCTGCACACAGTGCTGGGGCTTAGTAGGTGTGCAATAAATGGCAACTCTGTGTACATGTAAGGATGCATGAATGCTTTACTTCTCTTCAAGTATTTGAATGAATATCCTATAGAAGATGGGATGAGCTTTTCTGTATGTTAGAACCAGGAGCTAACAGGTAGAAGCCTTGGGAAGGGGTGATTTACTGCTTAGTAATGGAAGATGTTTCTAACAGAACTGACCAAAGCTGAAATGAGTTGTTTCAGCAGCTTCAGAGCTCTCCAGGGTGGGAAGGAATAAAGCAGAGTAAATAACATCCCGACAAAATGTGCCCTGTCTTAATTCTTGGTTGTGTGGTTCCAGTGTTTGTTTCAAGTCCCTTTGCTTGTACAAGCTGCATAGTGCAGTCAGATGCAGATCAGGCAGTGGACTTGTTTTCTGTTTTTCCTGCTCCAGATACGGCCCTTCTGAAGTTTGCTTTTTAGACTGAAATACCCGGCGAGGGATAGGATGAGACAAGAGAGGCAGCCAGGGTGCAAAATTTAAGGAGACACTCATTCTCAGGATCATGGGAGTGCATAGGTGGCAATGGCATGACCCGGAGACTGAATGCCTTCTTACATTTTGTGCCTTTGGCATTCCTTTTGTCACACCCTAGTTTTAGCCCTGTTGAGATATGAAGACAGTAAAGAGTGGGTTTGCTTTGCGAGTTCTTTCAAACAACAGTGACATCAACCTTCTCAGGTTCAGGCATCTTGCCTGCCAGTTATGGTTCCCCCTGCCCAAAGCTGCTTTGCCCAGGGGATTGATGAGCAAGGGGCACCTCTCATTCCTGGGTGACTCCAGCTTGTTCATCTGCTGCTCAGGTGCCAGTGCTGACAGGACATGGAGCATTTTGCACCTGGTTAAAAACTTGCAGTACTGAGGAAGTCTCCAGGGGAACATTCCGTGAAATAAATAACTTTTCAAAAGACATGTTTATGGCTATTCTCTCACCCCATAAGTATGTGCCTATTCGTCTCTGTCATCAGAGAAGCTGTTAATCTAGGGTTTCACAGTTTTCATCTCCTCATCCATCTCTAAGAATCTCTTCTTCCCCACCCCTTTCACTGAACCTGCCTCTGGAGAGGTGCTGTTGAAGACTTTGGTTCCCTTGCCTAGCCATCAGGGATCTGGGATATGGGCTCTCAGGCCCTGAAAAAGCCCAACCCAGAACACCTTTACTAGCACTCAAGGAAACTATGGAACTAGGTTGAGGAAACTCCCCAGGAAGATAGTCCTGAGGACAAAGGTACTGAGGCAAAGCAAGTTACCTGTAACTTGGCAGACCTCTTTATTTCTGGTGTGCAAGGCCAGGAAAAGTTGTCACCCACAGAATCTATAGTGCTTGGCATGTGGAATCCTGCTCCATCTTGGGAACCAAGTATTGAGGTGGTTTGGTTGCCCTATTTAGACTACTCTGCACTTCCTTATTTTTCCTGTTGTAGGGATTCCACAGAGGAATATAGTGAGGACCTGGGTTGGCATGTAGAGAGGATTTGGGGATCAGTGGTCAGGCTCTAGGGCAATGAAATTAATACTGTGGGTCAAAGAGAAGATAAAAAGATATCCCCTACTTCCCACCTTCTGAGGAAGGGTGTCATGGGGGCAAGAGTGAGAAAGGATTTTACCCAGAGGTGGGTGAGTATTGAGAGCTCTGGAGTACATCCTGGCTCCCTTTTTCATTTTTGGGAAGAGCACTTAGTAGATAAAATGCAGTCCACCCCAGCTCTTGACAGCTTGTCCCAAGGCCTTAAGCAGAGGGTTCGGTGAGCTTACAGAGCCAGATTACCCTTTAGGAGCCTCAGAAAAAGTTGGGAATAGCTTCCTCACCTCAGGCCAGGAACAGAAAGAGTCATTTCAGCTTGCTGTCTTGCGTAGGTGCCTCTATGCAGACTCCAAAGAGATGGGCCCTGACACACCCATAAGCTGCCTCTACAGCAGCCTTGCTGTGAGGCCAGGGCAGAGTGTCATCTGGCTACTTCAGAGGATTGAGTGCTTGGAAAGAATTTGGAGGGGAGGTTGCAGGGGACCTCTGGGAGAAACATGAAGAGAAAACAAATCAATCAGCGAGGTAGTGCCTAAGCAGTTGCTATAATGTTGGGAGATGAAAGTGGAGTACAGATGGCCATAGGCAACTAGGCTATGGGTTTTCAGTCTGCCCACCTTAGCAGAGTGATTGCAGACTCTCTCAAGCCCGAGAAGAGGTGGGGCAGAGATTGTGTGCTGTATTTACATGCACAATGAATCTTGGACAAAATGGTGAGGGATGCACAATTTCCCTTTGGTCTACCTATATTTTAACCAAGCCAAACAAATGTGAGTAGTGTGTGTGTGTGTGTGTGTGTGTGTAAAATTCCTAGAGGCACATAGGATTTAGCAAGCAAACCGGCGTTGAATGTCCTTTATTGCTGCCTTCCTAAACCTCTCCTTCTACAGCCTTTGTTCCTTACCTCTCCTATAGGCTTGCCAGCTTTCCTTGTCCCTGCCCCCTTTTTGGTTCCCCATTTCCCTCTGCTTCAGGTCCTCAGCGCTTTTCTCTCTCAGCTTCTTTCTCCCTGCTGCTCTCCCTTCTTGTGTCATGTTCTCCACACTCGCCTTCTCTGAGGCCCTCTCTCCCACTCTCCTCCCTTCCCTCTTAATCCCCCTCCTGCTTTTCTTCCTTCTGATCCATCTGCTCAGACCTCCCAGATTTCTCCCCTCCGGGGTCTCAGTGTTGATGTTCTGCTCTCTCCCTTCCTTCCTTCTAGTACAAGGCAGAAAATGCTAAAAACCTAAAGTCTTTACATACACTGAAACTGCTCTAATTCATCTAATTGTCAAGAGGAGGTTACAGGTAGGAGAAAGGGCAGAGTTAAGGTCAGTCTGAATAAATGAAAAATCGAAGTAATAGAACATTTTGAAAGAACTGTAATTGTATTACTTTCAAGTACATCCAGTAATACTGCTAACTGGAACAGAATCTAAGAGAGTCATATAAGTGCTTTAACAAAGAGATAAGAATCATGTATAATTAGCATTATTATGCAGCTGTTAAGGCCCTCACTCTTAAGTAGGCTAGTTCCCTCATTTGTACGCTAAATCTATTAGGGGACCTCTTTTTGTGGCTACAGGTAAAATCCCATTACAAAATTTCTTTATAATCCTGATTTCCATGTCACTGCAGACAGTCCATTATAACAGTGCTTTGTTGGTCTGGTTATCAAAAATTGCTAATGATAATGTACAATAAATGTGTTTTCTGGTCCCTATCTAATAGTTATTCCCTTGCAAAGACTGTGAGCTCTTTCCATTGCAGATGCTAAACAGGAGAGGGAAGTGGAAATGATTTCTTTTTGAGCAGAGCCAGGTAAATGTGTGTATTTGGGTGTCTGTGCACACATCTCTGGCTGTCTACTAGTGAGCACTTATACAAGGGAGAAGGAGTTAAGAGGATTGTATTATAGTAGCATATGTAAGGGAGTCTGGCTATGTGTGTCTGTGTGGATAAAAGCATGGTAATACCTGGGTATGTGTTTAGGTCAATAATTATATAGGTGTCAGGATGTACGTGTCAGAGATCTGAGTCTTTTATAGATATGGGCATATTTTATGTATGAGCAAACCTGTATAAACAATTATGTGAAGGGTAGAGAGTCTGAAAACTGCAGTTTGACTCTGAGTGTAGAGCTGTGTGTGATTTGTATGTGTGCATGTGAGAAAAACAAAGAATATGTGCTGTATACATTAGTAATTCTCAAAATGGGCCCCAGTCCTCTCCTAACACAGATCTTTGAGTTCTCTCTCACCATGTTTTCCTTCTGTTTTGTCTCTCCCTTCTCTTTCCTTCCTCTGCCTTCTTTATTTTCTCTCTCATTTCAAAGCAAAATCTCAATCCTCAGCAAGTTATATCTCAATCCTGTCTTTTCTTCTCCATCCATAACCTTCTCAGTTTTCCCCTCTGGGAATATTCACTCAGGATTAAGTCCAAACACCTTTGGGAAAGGTGCCCAGTGTCCTACTAGGTGCTAAGGAAGAGTCAGTGAGGGAAACCTGAGGGAAAAGCATTCTAAGGGTGGCAATAAGTAAGAGAGTTGTCTTCTTTGGTGAGTCCAGCAAGTTTAGGATATATAATTCCTTGGGTAATTCTCAGACTGTCTCCTTGGTGCCCCTTTAAACACCCCCAATACCATGGTGACCTTGGCTTCCTTTTTCTAGTGGTCCTCCTCACTGCTCCCTCAGCCCCCTCAGGGAAGGCCAAGCTTTTAGGCTTTGTTACCACTCACAGCTCTTCTACTTCCATGATTTTCCAAAACTCTGAATTTTGGTCTCCCTTACTATATCCTCATATTCATTCAGTTATTCATTCATCCACACAACAAATATTTAGTGATAGATATTCATGTGTCAGATACTGTTTGTTCCTGGCATGAGGGATATATCAGTGAGCAAAAGGGACAAAAATTCCTGCCCATGAGGTCATATTCTAATGTGGGGAGACAGATAACCAGCAGGAAACATAAAGAGCATGTAAATGATATACTATGTTAGAAGGTGATGAAGTAGAACAAAATAATAGAGATTCGGAGTATATGTGGTCAAGTGTTGCCATGAGAGTCAAAACTGCAATTTTAAGCAGAGTAGTCTGATTTGCCCTTACAAAGAAGATGACATTTAAGCCAAAACTTGAAGGAGCTGAGAGAGTAAATAATGCAGATTTCAGGGGGGAGGGTGAAGAGCTTTGCAGCATTTAGAATAGCTAGTGCAAAGGTCTTGTGATGGGAGCATGCCTGGCATTTTTTAAGGCCCTGGAAGATGCACAGGGGCTGGAACAGAGTGAACTGTTATCAGGAAATGTGATCCAGAAAGGAAATGGTGAGAGGTGGAGAGAAGATTTATTCATACACTTCTTGTCTTCTACTGCTTGTTGTTAACTTTCATTGTGATTACCTCCTGTATAAAACGCTTAATAAATCAGGCTCTATAGACTTAAAGGGACAGCATGTATAAGGAGGTTGGAACATTATAGGCCTTTATGGAATGTTTCCTCAGTTCCTTCCTACTTTCCTTAAGTACCCTCTGGCTGGAATTCTCAACAAGAATGTAAAGAAATTCTCCTTTTTGGTGGGGTCTTTGCCTGGTTTGGAGATCAGGGTAAGGCTGGATTCATAAAAAGAGTCTGGAAGTTTTCCTTTTCTTTCTATCTTTTGAAATAGCTTCAGGAGAATAGGTATTATTTCTTCTTTGAATGTTTGGTAGAATTCTCCAGGGAATCCGTCAGGTCCTGGGCTCTTGTTTTTTGGGAGGTTTTGTTTTTGTTTTTTTAATTTTTAATTTTTTTAATTCCTTTTCAGTGTACCAGAATTCATTGTTTATGCACCACACCCAGTGCTCCATGCAATATGTGCCCTCCATGATACCCACCACCAGGCTCACCCAACTTCCCC